>NC_067118.1:23106379-23406379 GCF_021347895.1 Acanthochromis polyacanthus
TTAGAAATGTTGCTGAAATTTTTCTACTGTCTTGTAATTTCAGTGTAAATACCCCACTGAAACTTCTGAAAAACTAATCATAATTACACACGCGACAGTAATCACATCCACATGCTTGGGGTTATTACAATCTGGTTCTTTCATAAATTCAGCACCGCTTCATTCTGGTGTCCTGATGGAGTATGAATGGACAGATGAGCCATCTCCTGCATTTTTGTGGAAGCTTTTCAGCAAAGTAGTTCTGATTCAGAAAAATGCTTTCCTTTCCTCCAGTCTTTCACAGTGCGTGAATGCCAGGAGGATTCCAGGAATGTGCTTTCGTTGAATTTTCTGACATTCCAAGTGGAAAATTGGTCCTGGAAAATTACTTGCATCCTTATAGAGCAGGATCGAGAACTTGGTCTTACCTGCTCTTGAAACTGCTGTTTGGACATTTTGTTTATCACCTGGCTTATTTATGCTCTGCATTTTATATGATCAGACTGATGAATGCCACAGTAACTGAATTCCTCGTGAGGAGCCTCAGTAGCCTCATTTACAGAGTCAAACAAGGCGTAACCATGATGTGAAACCAGACAACCAATAATATCCTCCATTGCTCATCCAGCATACAAGGGTGGAAAAAAGTACAACAATGTATTAATGTATTTTGAATGACGACAGTATACACTCTTTAGATCAAAACATAGGAGTTCACTTTTTCCTTAAGAAACACATGAACCACACCCTAGCAGTGTACATGATGATTCTTCCATTGTGCTAGCACATTTTCCAGATGTTTATTACTCCACCAATGAATGCGGCAGAGTTATGTGACATTCGGCATAACTCATCTGTCTGTGTGTCTATTAGCAACATTACTCAAAAACAAATGGATTGCGCTGACATTTTCAGGGAAGGTCAGAAATGACACAAGGACCAAGTGATTAGATTTTGACAGTGATGTGGCTTATAGTCTGGATCCACGGATTTGTTCAAGACTTCTGTATCACTGCAAGGTAACGGCACAGCACCACTGTAACTATGGCTATAAGTGAATGCTACATGATCGCTACATCGCTCCTGGTACTTTGCCCTCTTCCGTTCATTCGCCTCCTCCGTTCGATCCTCCCATGGAACTGTTAGTTCTATCAGAATGCCCTGCTTTGCAGAGACTGACGAAAGTACTATGTCAGGCCGCAATGGAGTTGCTAAGATGTGATCTGGAAATTTGAGCTGCTTCTCCAAGTCCACACGCACATCCCAGTCCACTGCTGAGGCGAGAAGGCCAGCTACTGGTTTGGGTCGTGGCTGTGGCTGCTCTCCAGCTCTAATGAAGGCGATCTTCCTCCTGTCATACTGCTGTTCTTCCCATACAGTGCAGCACTGCACAGGCTGCGTGGAAAGCCCATCCATCTACGGAGATAGCTGCTGATCTTCCTTTCCATAGTCTCTACCATGGACAAGGGCACCTCGTACACCAACAGAGGCCATAGTACTCGGGGCAAGATGCCGTGCTGGTAAATCCATGCCTTAAACCTGCCAGGTAAGCCAGACTTGTCCACAGCCGATAGCCATGTCTGGAGCTCCTTTGTGGTTGGTTCGGATTGCTGCAGCATCCCTGAGACTACAGTCAAAGACCTTTCCCAGGCTCTTCACTGGTTTCTCGGTGATCGAAGGGATTGCTGTGTCATCCACGAAGAAGCAGGACTTGTCCATCACCTTTCCCTTCTTCAGCACCATGGCTCGGGACTTAGCAGGTTTAAAGCTCATTCTTGCCCAGGAGATTAGCTTCTCCAGGCCCTGGAGTATCCATCTCCCCCCAGGCACAGATGTTGTGGTGACCGTCAGGTCATCCATCAACGCTCTGATGGGGGGCTGCTGAATGCCAGATTTGGACAAAGGACCTCTGCACTCCCTCTCAGCTGCTTTGACTACCATGTTCATGGCAAGAGCAAAAAGGCTAACTGAGATTGTACACCCTGTTCTAATGCCCTTTTCAAGCCAATGCCAGTCCGATGTTACTCTCCCAGAAGTTACTCTCAACCTGAAATTCCCATAGTAATTCAGGATAAGGTCCTTGATCTTACAGGGTACATGGTGGCGAACGAGGGTAGTCTCCACGAGCTTGTGGGGTATGGATCCATAGGCATTGGCGAGATCAAGCCACAGCACCACAAGGTCTCCCTTGCCCTCTCGCGCCTCCCTGATCAACTGGGTGACAACTCCAGTGTGCTCTAGGCAACCAGTCACTCCGGGAATCCCGCCTTTCTGGACTGAAGTGTCGATGTAACCGTTCTTGAGCAGGAAGTCTGTCAACCTTCTAGATAAGATGCTGAAGAAGATCTTCCCCTCTACGCTAAGTAGCGAGATGGTTCTGAACTGCTCCAGCATGGTGGAATCCTCCTTCTTAGGTATCCAGACGCCCTCCGCCTGCCTCCACTGGTCTGCTACCACTCCTCTACACCAAACCACACGCAGGATCTTCCAGAGGATTCTCAGGAGCCCAGGGCAGCATTTGTACACCTTGTACGGTACACCACTTGGTCCTGGGGCAGATCCTGCTCTAGCTGCAGTAACTACCTCCTGGATTTCCTTCTAGGTGGGCTCAGTGGTCATGAAATCGACAGTAGGAAGTGGTATGTCCACCAAGGCACTGTGGGGCCATAGGTTGTGCTCTCTATCAGGGTCACTCAAGTTGTTCTTCAGGAACTGGTCTATCTCTTCCTTGGAGCAAACTAACTGCCCGCTGTGCTTCTGCCCTAACAGCCGTTTGGTAAATCCAAATGGATCGGCAATGAATGCAGTTCGCTTCCTGGCTCTCTCTCTCCTTCGTCTCCTGTGCCATTCAGCTCTGCGCAGGGTCATAAGTTTCTTTCGGATGATGTTATGTAGCTCCGTCAATAGTGGCTTCTCCTCCTCAGTTGCTACCTTGTACTGCTTCGCCAGGGCCCGGAGCTCTTGCCACAGCTGGTGGATCATCTCTGCTCTTCAGTTCCTGGTGGAGTTGGGGCTGGTGGACTTGCACTCTTTTACACCAAATCTCCCTGCGCCAAGTGTGACAATGATGGTGGTCATGGTCTGGAGCCGTCTGTCTGCATCCCCTTTCACTGTTGCTTCAATGACTCTGGTTGTATCTTCATTGAATTGGTGCCAGATTCTGTGCTGACTTGCTGGAGGCCATTTGATACATGGCTGTTGAACTACTTTTCTGTGGGCTGGAGTGCTCCTCACTTGGAGGTTCTGGGCTCTGTGGGGTGTCTCCTGGCCGTGCCCCTCCGTTGTCTCACCAGGACTAGGTCCTGTGCGCTGTGTTGTGCACTCCCGCACCAAGCATTTCATTCGGCCTTGATGGATCTTAAGGCCGCGCTCCTTCTTGCAGATCTTGCTGCAGATGCATCTTTGGATTGCCGTTGTCGTGCCGTTTGCCAAAGTCGTCAACATTATATCCGTCCTGTTGGGGAACTCATCCCCCCCCCCCTCTCAGGCTCCCCTGGGGGTATTGTTCTGTGGATTGTTGTGTAGCTTTGGTTGGGTTTCTCCCTCACGAGAGGGCATCAGAGTCCTGCAGATAGTTTTTGTCCTAGAATGGTAGCAAAGTCAGATTTGACAGTTAAGCTAAATAAAACTCTTGTAGTCTTGTCATTGGTGATTAAACCAATAGTTTATGACTAGGTATATAGATTTTTTTTCAATGATATACACTATTGTTTAAAGGTTTTGGGGTCACTTACAAATGTCCTTATTTTTGAAAGAAACAGTTTTTTTGTTCAATGTCGATTACATGAAATTAATCAGAAATACAGCCAAGACATTGTTAATGTGGTAAATGACTATTGTAGGTGGAAACAACTGATTTTTAATGGAATATTCAAATAGGGGCACAGAGGGCCATTTCCAGCAACCATCACTCCTATTTTCTAATGGCACATTGCATTAGCTAATTGTGTTGAAAGGCTAATTGACGATAAGAAAACTCTGGTGCAGTTATGTTAGCACATGAATAAGTGTGAGTTTTCATGAAAAACATGAAATTGCCTGGGTGACCCCAAACCTTTGAACAGTTGTGCATATTACCAAATGTCATTCATGTATGATGGATGAATAAAGCTTTACTGTCCAAAGATGTGTTATCTAAGGAGAAGCTAACACAAATTTTGCATTGTTGTCTTCAATGGGTAGAAGCTGTTTAAAGATTTTTGTTTCTTGCAGAGAGGTAAATTTTGAAAAAATGCTGACATCCATCCATTCTCTATACACTGCTTTATCCTCACTAGGGTCGCGGGGGGTGCTGGAGCCTATCCCAGCTGACTCGGACGAAGGCAGGGGACACCCTGGACAGGTCGCCAGTCTGTCACAGGGCTGAAAATGCTGACATGCAGATGGCAAAAAGAGAAAGGAGAAAGCCACCTGAAATTCACGACCAGTGGTAGGCTGATACTGCAAGCTACATCCATAGAGTCAGACTCATGTAACAATGACATAACACTGATGATTTGACTGTATATTTTTACATTAAAACACTGTTATTATTACCTCAGAGAACATATGCATGCAGTCAGTAAAGATCGGTATAGGAAACAGTCTCTACAGATGTGTGAGCAACTGCAGTCGGTGACCGTACAATCACCACGAAACATCAAGACAAACAGCATCAAAGCCCAAAAAAATGCTGAGCAAGAAGGAAAAGTTTACCAATTGCTGCTGTCACTTCCGTCATCCTTCTGTGGATCTGCGAGTCATTTATAATCTCAGTTCCTCCATTAATAACCACTAAGGGGGAGAATAAAGCAGATTTTGACGTCTGTGTACTCCATGAGATGAGGCGCTCACACCAGGAGGCTGTACCCCCGCTAGTTGGGACAGATCTCCTGCAATGCAGTAAACAGCCAATGCAGATGTATATACTTCCCCTGTGGCACATGCACGCACTTAATCATGCAAATATCTGCACGCATGCATCACACATTTGATACAAATCCTTCTGCGTGCACTCGTGAAAAAATAAATGTAGACATATTTGTTCAAAATCAAAAGTTGCAAATGCTAACTGTTTTTAATTAGCAGCTGGGTTACCAGTCAGAGTATGGAGGCCACAGTAGCTGCTGCTCACCCCTACCACTCCTTTAGCACACTGAGTTCATCTCAAGACATACTTTGAAATTGTGTGCATCCTGTTCGTCAGTCATTGCAAAGAAAATAAAATGTTAAATATTAATTGTTGAAATGCATTCCTTTCCTTTACTACTTGATATGATTACAGTTTTTTATTGCATGGTGTGCAAGTATGCTGGGAGTAATTCAAAATCCTGCTGCATTTTTAGCGCTTTTTGTATTTTTAGTGTAGCATTTTGTTCACAAATTGTTTCCTATTTCTGCGCAGATTCAGAGTGACTGTGAAGACAGAGTGTTTGGCTCTGCGAGAGAGAGAGAGAGAGAGAGAGAGAGAGCAAGAGAGAGAGAGAGAGAGGGAGGTGGAGGAGGAAAGACCTTGGTGGGAAGCAGAGGGCGTCCAGGAAAACATCAATGAAACTCAACTGATGAGGGCTAAAGCTGAGTGAGAGCGAAAAACCTTGACTTTGACAAAGAGTTAGGCAAAGATATAGAGGACTTCAAAAACAGACAGCCAGAGAGTGAGAGGGGTGAGAGAGTGAGTGAGAGAGTGATAGTCAGTTCCAGGGGTGGGAGGAAGAGTGATAAAGACAGAGATAGATAGGTGACAGGCAGAGAGCATAAATAGACAGGCACACTGGCAGAGAGAGATTGACAGAGATGGATAGCTGACATGGAAAGAGAGATGTTCATTTGGATGTCGGTGTCGGGGTCACTGGTTGTCATTATTGGCCGTGGCCCAATGTCAGCACAGCTAAGTCAGGCACAATACCTGGGCCCCTTAGCATGGACTCCCTGTTCCTCTGTGGGTGTGTAACATGTGCAGATACCAGACAGTGTGAGCTCTAAATCTGTAGCTGTTAATAAGTCTCACCATCAGACAAATCTAAATAGGCAGGCATTTGAGTTTTACATGAGGACCAATGATTTATTATTCCACTCCTTTATCATTATCACAGTCACTCTGAATGGATTTTTTAAAAATGATAAAAATCAATGCAGCAGAACCACAGATATAGTCCATTTTTATTCCATACATTCATCTTAGTGGTTAAAACTCAGTGCCTACATGACCCACAATGCTCAGAAAGCTCAACTGTCAGCATTTTGGTTTGTTAGATGGGTTTATGTAGCCAGATGAGGATCCGCTCAAGAGAAGCGTTCGTGGGCTTCAGCCCCAACCAACACTGATGCTGCTGACATCACCTTGGAGTATTTTTCCAACTACCTTTAGAAACACAAAACTTGTAAAAAAAAAAAATGTTTGTAGTAGTACCATTTCATACAACTGGAAACCACATTCGTTGCGTAAAACTAGTGGAGTTCCCCTGTAACGTTTGAGCCACTAAGTGTGGTAATTTATGACTACAGCCATATATTATGTATGCCACTGTGATCTGTTTCATCAGATAAATGCTTCCTACTAAGAAGGGTTTTTGTTTTTTTTGGTTTTTTTACAGGAATTGGCCGATTGTGGTAGAAAGGAAAAAGGAAAGTTGTGTTATCACCCCAGAAAGATGTGAAACATGAGTAACAAAACATTTAAATTTACAGATGAGTTTTCAACTTCTCTTGCATAAAAAAATCTTGAAAACTTGAATTATTTACACCAGAACATATTAGAGTATCTGTTCCAGATTTTAGAAAGCAATATTGATATGAGAAACACCACTTTACAGAGCTAAAGTATTCTCTTAAAAATGTAATGATCATGTTGGTCATGAAAATAATTTGTTCCCTTCAATGTTAATTGTTGGACAAATTTCAGGTTTGTTCTTTATTCTGAATTCAGAACATTGTTTTGACGTAACTGTTACATGGTGAGAAACGAAACCACTAAGGTCAGAAACCAACATTTTCAGGAATGTTGAAGTGCACAGCATTAAAACCAGATACGGCACCTTCTTCCATTCACCATTTTGCCCAGAAAAACAAGTTATTTTGCAATATACAGTACTGTGAACACATATTTAAGGTTTAAGAGGCATACATTTTTATCTGTTGCATAATACTAATGGAAGATTTCCAATCATCATCAATTTATTCTGCAGCAGGCCAAATCTTTCCACCAGAGTTGAACCATCTTCAGTTATATGAAGAACAAAGAGCTCTCTTACAGGTGGTACAGCAGAACTGTGGCAACAGAGGCCACATTTTCCATACTATGTTTTCTTTGCTATATTAGATAAACTTAGCAATCACTGGCTGCCATTATTGGTGGATGATGTGGAGTCAAGAGTAAATGACAATATTTGATGAAATTCTTGCATTAACAATACAAGTGATATCAAAACAGTGCCATCAAAAACAAGATGGTGACCACAGGACAGCCACTATCAACATCTGTTACAGAGATATTATTAAAAGTAGTGACAGAATCATGACTGATAAAACCCCAGAGACTGAGAAAGAGATGGAGTGAGTAATTTACTAAAAGCACTGTGCAAGCAATGGCCAAAGTATGACATTTTGTTCATGTTGGTTCCCCCATACGTTGTCCACTGCCTCAGATCTTTGGTTCACATCTGATTTGTTGTAGTCAAATAGTTTCTAAATAACAGAGGTAGCTTGTCTTTTCTAGAAGAAAGTCTTTTTTGGACCAAAATCTTCTGTCATACCTGTTCTATTTGTAAGTCAGCAGGAGAGGAATAAATTACTGAATCAGTTTTATCTTCATGTTACAATATCATCATTGCTGCAGGATGACACATTGTTACCATGCATCCATCCTTTTTCTTTTGCTTTTCTTGTGTCGGGTCTTGTTGGCAGCAGACTAAGCAGAGCATTCCAGATGTTCCTGTCCCTGGCAATGTTTTTGAATTTCTGCTGGGAGATCCTGGGATGTTCCCATGCCAGATGAGATATGTAATCCTTCTGATGAGTTCTGGGTCTACAATGGGGTCTCCTTCCAGATAGATGTGCCCAGAAAACCCCTATATGTCCTAATAAGATGCCTGAACTATTTCAGCTGGCAACTTTTCATGTAAAAGAGCAACAACTTCTCTCCAACCTGCCTCCTGGTGTCCAAGCTGCTCATCCTAGAGAGGAAACTCGTTTAAGCTGCTTGTTTCTATGATCTCACTGTTTCAGTCACAATCCAGACATTATTACCATAGGTGAGGGCTGGAATTTAGACCGACTGGTAAAGTGGAAAGATTCTTACCACATCAGCGACAATATGATGTGGAACAGCCTTACTGCCCAGCACTTCACTGTGTCTTCCTAAAAGCACCAGTCCACTGGTACCAGCCCAGTTGGCCCAATTCACCATACAGTAACTGCCACAATGGTAGCTATAGGTAGAGGCTGCAAGCACACCAACCAAACTCTGAATATGACTTTGTGGAAAAGTCCTACTACATTGAGGCAAGAAAAAGAAGTTGATACTGGTGCATCCTTCTAAATGTAACAACATGTTGCTTTAGTTGTAAACGAATGGTTTTGAGTAAGTGAGTTTCAATGAGTGAGCTTAACTCATCAAAGCAAAAGTCGATAAAGTTGTTTCTCACTCTTGCTGATTAAAGAAAAATACCAGTTTATTTGCATGTTGTACCTCCGTTTCTACAAATCATGCATACTTTATTTGACAGCAATATTTGGACAAATGGAAGCCACCGTATGTCTCAAGACACCATTAAACGTTCCTTGAGTTATTGTTATGAGGTATCACAGTGCATGCTTTTCAAATATGTGCTTACATTGCTCTACTTAGCGGCATTAATGTAACTGGCAAAAATTTATGCAGAGGTTCACTGTAATGGAATACACAACTCAGGAAAGAGTCTACTAATTGATTTTTTTTACGGGACAGAAATGAATTGAAGCCAACGGCGGCCTGCAATGTAAGGAAAAACTGTGTAGCCTGCATCTAAAAATGGCCCTGATTTATAGTTAGAGGGCTAAAATGTGACCTCATATCAGTATGGTTCTGTAAAAAACTAACAAAATGGCCACCAAATCATTTGAATAGAAACAATGGGATTCCTTAATTGTCAGATCTGTCAGATTTGTGGCACTTTTTGGCACTCCGAGCCCGTGACAATGCAAACATCCTCTAAAAATTGATGTATGAGTCACAGACAGGCAGGCAGGCTGTTTGTGGAAAAAGCAGACCAATTAAACATCATGGTTGTGTAAAAACATATCTGAGTGACATACATTAGAGTGCCATTTTTTACAGTCTGGGCCTTGGTCCAGACCTGAGTCACCAAAAAGATTTAAAACCCTCCTCAAATTATTGTAAAATTAGTATCCAAAGCTATTAGCCATGTGATGCTGCCAAATCCTTCTCCAAGACACAGTAGGTCACTTCTCTGGGAAGAAGAAAAAAAACAGCAGTGTAATATTTTGTTACATTAGCTTATAATGTAGAATCTGCACCACAGTCAGCAAAAGCACTGAAGGGGAAACTTGGAGAGAAAATACAGTCCCCCTGAGGGAGAGAGAGAGAGAGAGAAAAAAAAGTTTGAAAACCCCCTGTAATAAAACGCAGGAGATGAGTTGATGGGGAGATGCAGAGGTGAGAGGGAGTGGCAGGGGAGGGTGAATGAATAGCAGAGAATGATTATGGTGGATGTCTTATCACTCATATTCTTCAGTAGCTTTATTCCCACCCCCAGCCCTGTCCTAACACACAGGTCTATCCTTCATCGGCAAGCAGCCGGAGTGTGTGCCTGGATGCGTGTGCTTAAACTAGTCCTGAGCAAGAATGCGCTTCTGCATATGTGTGTGTGTGTAGCTGCGTGTATGTGATTTGAGGATTCTGTCAGTAATATGGACTGTCCTGAAAATCACTTCATTAATCTGGAGCGATGTACATTCATCTCCTGGTTCCTGGCTGCCGTTTAATACTCAGGGTGTGTGCAGGCTGTCAGGGTGCACAGACACACTGTGCTGCCTCCAAAGGGACGCCATAATCAGCAAGGGAGAGAGAGAAAGTGCGAGAACGAGGGGGAAAGAAAAGAGCAAAGGTCAAAGAAAGTGAGTCACAGTGAGGAAGAAGAAAACCAAAAAAAAGGTGCGAGACAGAAGACAGATAGATAAACAGACAGATTAATGTAGACAAGCCAAAGAGACAGAACTTAGCACGAGATGACAGAGACAGACAGATAAAACAGACAGAGCGAGCAGGCGAGAGAAAGAGGGGGAACGCTGGTCTAGAGGGGAGAGACAGATGAGACAAGCTGAGAAAGGAGATGACATATTGCTGTATATAAAGGTGGCAACAGCTGGCATAGTCTGCTGTTGTCAGGGCCTTCGCCATGCTGGAACAGTAAAGTTCCCTGCCAATGCATCCTTGAATAGCCAGGGCTAAAGACAGACTGCCAATGCAGGCCACTGAACGGCCAGGGCTAAAGAAAGACCCAAACAGTGGAGCCATGCAGGGACACAGGCGGAGGTTTTAAAGGGGAAAGCAGCTGAGATGTGTTGGGTCGGTGGGTAGAGGCTTCTGGGACGCCCTGCCAGGGACAATGTCACCTTAATGTTAGGTAACAGCAGGACGGCGGCTTGTCAGTGTGCATACATTCCCCTCACACCTATCCCCGTCCACTCTCCCGTTCTCTTATTCTATAGATTTATTGCACCGTTTGTTTAAATGGAACCGTTACCTGTGATCGCTTCATATTTGTGTTATTAGATTTGATGTTGTTTCAACACCGGCTGAGCACTGTTGTCAATATCCTGTACATTAACTCTTCAGTCTGCCCCACATTGTAGATACAGCAGTCTTCCTTATAAAAGCCCAGCAGCAGTGAGAGCAAATTACTAGAGTTAAAAATCACAGCACACACAGTGGGCCTGTAACCTCTGCAATAAAAATGTTACCCTGTGATCTGAAACCCTACATCAAGTAAGATGCGGAGTGATAGAAAGAGGAGCTATTTGGGTGTCCATTTACCTAGTGATGTGTCAAGTAACATGGCGTAACACAAATAGTAACGTACAGAATAAGGTTTCAAATAATGTGCAAAGTAGCAAACTGACTTATCTACCAAGCAGGCTTAACGTTTGAAGTGACAAACGCTAAAAGACAGGATAGCATACCAAGTGCCATATTGAATAACTTTTAGTGTAACACTTCAAGTAATGTCCCAAGTAATGTAAGTAATATGGGGAATAGCTAATACAAAGAGTGACCAACACAGTAATGTGTGAAGTTTTGTTTCAAATATCATATCAAGAGCATACAGTACCAAGTAGTCCTAATGTATCAACTAATATACATTATAGCGTACACTGTAACACAAAATGTAATGCAGAAAGAAAGCTTAATGTAACTAGACAAGCCCTCAGTAGATGGCAGAACCACGCCATCTACTGGCTGCCACTGTGCAGCCCCTACCATCACACATGTAGCTTTCAATTTTGATCATCCTATGTATATCCATTCCTACTTGATCTGCTGACCTTTAACTCCACAACTGAGCAGGGGACCTTAGACCGATCGTCAGTGCCAAGTTTGATCATCCTGACTTCAGCACTTGCAGAGATATCTAACCGGACATACACACACACCAACATACATACATACATACTTACCCAGCCAGCCAGCCAGCCAGATACTGAAGTGAATGCAGTAACCCCGCTGACGTGTACGTCAGGCGTGGTTAATAACTACCATGTGGCATATCATGTGGTTGCCAAAGACATAACGTGCAGGGTAATGCACCAAGCAGGCCAAATGATTCAAGTAACTCATGACATAACAGAAGCCATATCGTGAAGTGAATCCTACAAGGTAAGCACAGCATATCAAACAAGAAAAGCAGAGAGTCCAGTACTCCGCCAAGGCTGCTCAGTCATCGTATGATTTCCGACAGCTGAAATCTTGAAAACATTTGTGTCAGAAATCACGGCACCATAGAATTACAAAATGACCTTGCACTGAGCACAGGTGTGTGTTATGCATGTGTATTTTATGTACGGATACCAAATCGTGTGTGCACTGACTGATTCTCTATCACCACTGATGCATATATACATAGACTGTTTACTGTCCACCAGTACACGAAATTTTAATTCATGTCTGAAAACAGTCCCTAGTAACGGCACCATTTCCTCCTCTTTGAGCTTTTTGCTTAAAATATACATGAAACTATATATGTCTGGCCCCTTTTTTTATTTTTTAGAATTTGTCCAACTCAAGAGGAGCTAATGTGCAAATATGACAGGTATTGAAATGTGAACTGTGTTGCTGCTTTTGCATCTGTGATCAAATATCACCAGAATTATGATTCTTTCTTATTATGTGATGATTGGCGTACGTTTGTCCGTCTGTTTGTCTGTCTGTTAGCAACATTACTAAAGGCAGACTAATGGAATTTGATGAAATTTCCAGGGAAGGTCAGAAATGACACAAGGACCAAGTGATTAGATTTTGACAGTAATACGGCTTAAAGTCTGGATCCATGGATTTGTTCAAGACTTCTGTATCACTGTGAGATAGCGGCAGGCCCGGGGTAGCTAATCGGGAGGACCGGGAAAATTCCCGGTGGGCCGGTGGGTAACTATGACAACAAGTGAACGCTACATCAGCTGCCTGCTGAAGATCACATGGTTGCGGTCCCACAACAAATCGACCACTGCAGACTTATTGGGACTTATCCGTCGGAAATGATACAAGAAAAAATTGATTAAATTGTGGGGTTGTTTCCGAGTACCATCAATTTCTGCTGCCCACTACATATTTAGGTCACCCAATTCAGTATCCGTTCATAACATACACATGCATAACACACATCTGTGCTCAGCACAAGGTCATTTTGTTTGTGGGTACATCTATATTAAATGGTCACATTCTATGGTGAGGCGATTTCTGATCATGAATAACTAACAACCAAATGCTGCATTTCTGCCAATGCCATGTGGGGGAATGAACAGCCTTGGAGGAGTACTGAGCTCTGAGTGCTTCTCTTGTTCCAAAACGTGGTTGTATACTAAGTGTTTGTGATTCGTTCAAACTGCACAGCGACCCCCACCACACTCTTTATTCTCCAGAGCCAGTGACTGAGAGCAGCTGTGCTGACAGCACTGTGATGACTGTAATTAATGTAGCTAATTTGAGGGGATAATCACACCAGGTACTTGATGAGCCTGACCTGTATATTCTGCTTTTAAGAAAGAAAGAAAAACATCACCCGTTTTCTTAAAATGGTGCTGCGGAACTGCACAAAAAAAATTCCGCCCTCAGCATCACTTGTTTTCAGGTCCACTAACTTCTACCTTCACTGTCAAATACTTTTAAGTGTGTATACGAAACTAATAAATCCTATACAACCCTTGTGCAAGCATTTTATAATGTCTGCTCGCACTTGTACTAATGTTACTTAGAACGCAAAAATGCTGATGCAGGCATTTGTATTTTTGTCCATATATTTGGTCACAGTGACAGAATAATACTTCAGACAGCTGCAGTTTTTCAAGTTGTCTAATTTTCCTTGAAAACAAGTCAAAAGAGAAAATGATGGACAGCTACATGCACTGTTTATAGAAAATATGCATCACAGAACCAAAGAGAAACTCGGCAGGATGAAAAGACAATATTTCCAACAAATTCCTCAGAGCCTCTCTGTCAAAGAAAGTCCAATTTGTGATTGAATTTGCAGGGATGGAGGAAATATTCAAATCATGTACTCAGGCATAATGTAAATACCACAGTGAAAATTCTATAGTGAAAATGTAACAAATACGTATAGGAAAGTTTATTTAAACTATTTAAAGTAAACGTTGGTGCAGGTAAATGTCCCCTACTACCATTGTACTGTAAAATATTATATCATTTTATTCTTATTATTATTACTCGAGCATTGATGTAAAATTCAGACTTTAATGTTGTAGTTAATTTTGACGTAGAATTTATCAAATAGTGGAGGAGCAGTGATGCACGATCACAATGACAGAACTGCAATGAATTTGAAGAATGAGGTCTTTGGAGCTGACTGACTCAGAGAACATGAGCAAATACATTATTGGACAAGAGCAGAGACAGTGACGTTGAGATTGAAATGATTTTTGTCAACGTGGAACACAGCTGTCACAAATAGCAGCAGGAAAAATAAACTTAAACATGAGGTTTATTTCAAAAGTAATGATGAATATCAGAAGGTGCAACTACAATCTTACTATACACTCTACAAAGTAATTCAGGGGACTCATTGCAACCACCTAATTAAATGCAAATTTGGAAGATAAAAAAGAACATTGATTTAAAAAATACATTTAGTGATTTAGATGAACCTTTTAGGTTGCAAACCTTATTTTTGATGGGTTAAGTTGACATAATAACGTGGGTAATTGCATCAAGTTACTTATGTGTGCAATTTTTCCTCAAATATCTGCATTAGTTGGTTTAGAACTAAATTCAAGTTGACCTAACTTAATGAAATTTGACTGATATCTACATTTTCCTTCACCTTGATGTCAGGATTTCAGGTTTCCTCTCTTACTTGGTTTACATCAGAGATGCTCAGCTTTCATTTTTTTCTTCATTGGTCAACTTCAACACTTAGAATTAAGTACACAAATACTGCTTAAGTCCCCCCCCCCCCCCCCCTTTAAAATCAGTGATTAAGTTAAATATTTTTTTGTTTTATACCACCAGCTATTAAGTGATTGCTAATTAAAAATACCTTTGATTCAGTGGTGTAGTGGTCCCTGGAGAAGTGGGTATACTCTTAATTTTCACCTTTAAAAAAAAAAAAAAAAAGTCCAGAAAAACGCCCTGTTTTAGAAACAGTGACATAGAAGACTACTCTATTCAATTTATTGAGTCATTTCTACTTGCCCACTATTATAAAATTATCATGACTTGATTAGGAGCAGTTTGTAGTTATTACTGGTCACACAAGCAAACTGGATTAATGTAACATGTATTTATCATGAAGCCTGGTCTGGGCCTGATTTGTGCTTCTTTACAAAAAAGTAAGCAATACCTCCCTTCCTTTTCATTGTTGTCTGTCCCTATACAAAATAAGATAGCCTGGTTAGACCTCAATATTGTTTTAGGTCGAATCTTAAACTACCTGTCCCCATTCTTGTGTTTTTACTTACTTTAAAATCAACTACCAGCCTAGAGGTTTTCCCACATTATCCCAATCTAGCTAGCTTCAGACTTATGTTAGAATAACGTTAGCCTTTCAAAACGTTAGTCAGACTCGGCCCGACACTCAGTTTAACCACTGGCGACAAAATATCCTCTCCTTGAAATGTGCAGTCATGTTGCCAGTAGTTTAAAACAATGATTCATTTGGAAACCACCTTAAAACTTACCTGAGAATTATATCGTCCATGAAAGTAGGTTCGCTCGATACGTGCCACTCACTTGAAAGGTGTTTATTCTGCCTTTCTCACATTTCTGCGCATCTTTCAAGCAGACCTGTCAATCAACTGGAGTGCCACAGAGGTTTTAGCAAAATTTTCCTCTGTATGACCCGCCCTACTCTGCCTCTGATTGGCTCATCCCTAAAGTTAACCAATCGAATCAGTGAAGGTAGCATGTACCAGCCAATTACAGGCAGAGGAGGATTGTTCATGGCTTCATCATCCTTAAGCAAAAGAGGGCTACCTGGCACACAGATATTACTGAATGATGCGCACCAGGGAGCATTAGAAGTGGGTATACGCAATGCTAACTGAAAAATAAGTGGGTATACGCCGTATACCGCCGTATGCCCTGGACTACAGCAGTGCTTTGATTGTAGAGGAAAAGTTAATTTCCTTATCTCAGTGTAGCTTGTTGGTTGAACATTAGAGGTTGTCTTAATTCAAAAGGATTGATGTAAACTAGTAGGGTATATAATAAACCCCAAACAGCTTGTTTACCAGAAGCTTGGATTTAGTGGGCTGGTTGTCTTTTGCTTTCAGTGTTGGATTACTGCTAATGCCATCAAACACTTTGCCACAGATAGCTACTTACTAAGCTGGTAATTCGCAAAAGGTTGTTCGATTTGCAAACAAAAAAAATCTAGTTTGCTTTTATATAGCTGTGGTACACTGATGAATTTCATAAAGCCTACCAACAAGATCAGGTTTGTAGAATGACTTGGAAGTTTGTGCAAGCACACCAGAAAGGTAAGGAAGGAAAGTGTTTACATCTAGCAAAAACACCACTCGCCTAACACCTCCCGCAGGATGATAACCTGCTGTTTCATTATACAAAAAGATTCCCCCTTTTACCATGTTTAACTGCCCCCGTGGTCATTTCCTCCTGATGCCAGACCTGGACTTACAGTCGAGGTGCGCTGTCCTGAGGCAGAGCCTGGTCTCATGTTCTACAGCCCCGTTAAGGATGTATCCTCTGTGTTTCCTGTCAAATGTCAATTTTATCCAATTCCTCTAGGTCTTCTCTTCATGTTTCCCTTGACCTTCAAAAAGCTCATCAGATACCCAGCATTCCTCGCTGCAGTTGAGCGTGTTGGGTCAAAGGGAAAATGCAGGTGAGTCCCAGCAGTCTGCAATTCACTCGTAAAAGTTTCCAAAGAGGAGAAGAAACAACACAACAGCGGTTTTCACATAAAGGAATGCTGTTGATCTCTGATCTCCTAGAATGTGTTCTCTTCAGCTCGTCTGAATGTAGGTCTGTGTGCATTATGCAGCTTGCTGTAAAGCCTGCCGCCTGAATGTAAATGCTGCCCATGGAGCCCATGTTCCGTCTGTAACGTTTTCCTTGGGTGTGTTGTCATTGAACTCACCACCTCAGTCTGTCCCGCAAATGAAAAAAGACCGCTTCGCTGTTGTTGCTGTTATTTCGTCCCATCATGTTTCCTTCTTCTCCTACTCTGTCCTTTTTTCTCCTTCACACACTTTTTAATTATTTCCCTGCCACATTTCCCTATAGCCAGCTATCAGATTAAATGGGACGTGTTGAGCTGAATGGGTGTGATGTGTTGAGCGGGACAACACTGTGTGTGTGTGTGTGTGTGTGTGTGTGTGTGTGTGTGTGTGTGTGTGTGTGTGTGTGTGTGTGTGTGTGTGTGTGTGTGTGTGTGGTGTCCATATAGCCGCATGTACACATAGTGTGTTTGTGTGCATACTGTAGATGTGTGTGTGTGAGCTTATGTCTATCTGTGTGTGTGTGTGTGTGTGTGTGTGTGTGTGTGTGCATAGGATGTCCTAGTGCTCCTACTGAGAGTGATGAAAATGTCATTTTATCAACGTTTTCTGACAGAAGGGCTGAGTGAATACTGATGCACGCTGGCTGCTCTGCACTGAGGGGCTCTCAGGGTGTGTGTACACAGAGCTGGTAAACGGTTGTGAAGGGTGATATCTGCAGGTGCTAGAAGCCTGTGAGTCCCTTTGATGGAAACAGCATGGATGAACTGTTGTGTGTTTGGTCTTTCCTGTCCTGCATTTACAAAGAAGGTTTAGCAAGACGCATCTTACAGAGGAGGTTGAAAAATGTGAAGGCTACTGATTGCCTTGATTTGGTAAAAATAAATACACTGATCCACAAACAGTATTAGAAGTCCTTTAAGCTTATAAACAGTATTTGAAACAACCAATAGGAAATGACCAACTCCAACTGTCCAAATGTTTGCAACTTTATTCTGTACTCAGTGTGGCTCACTGAGAAGTGACTTTTCACCATTTACATTCTTATCAGTGGCAGATTGTACCAACAAAATTCCTGTTAATTTATGAAACAGTTTGTGCTTGATTTCAAGCACACAAGTAAACAGAAGTGCTTGCTCAGCTGAAACAACAGCTGTTGCTTGCAGATTTATCATTTATAGCCAGCTATTTAATCTAACTCCAGAAAGGAGGATGAAAACCTAATTTCCGGTAACTAATTTCAACATGGACAATGTAAAGTGGTCCTAAACATTCACCAGCTCGCTACATATGTGATATCATGCTAAAAGATTGAAACTTAAGCTACATTTGCCGGGCAAAAGCCAGCATTGTTATTTTATCGCAGCTTAAAGGACTTAGTCACTGTATTATAGTACAGTGTCATAAATGTTCTTGTTCTCTGCAACCAAACTGGTTTCCAAGTTATGCTAAAGTGCAGTGTTATATGTGGCCAGATTAAGTACAGAGAGAACAGCTCTGAATACATGCAGCATCACACTGATGTGCTCCACAGGCGGTTGGGGCCTGCCGCCTGAAAGTCAGGTGGTTGGGGCAGATAGAGGAACTACAGAGCTCAATCCTCTCAATAGAGACATTGAGCACTGGTAAGGTTTTGCCCAAAAAAATGTCTGACGAAACACTTGTCTGAAATTGGACTTTTTTTGTATCAAGCAAGGCTACAGTCTAGACTGCCACATGAATTTAACCATGTGAGGTCACCGTTACCATTCAGTGTTTACCAAGTAGTCACCACAAGTAGATGTTATGCTGCTGGATCAGATATTTTGACAAAGAAAGGCAAATTGTTGAGGAATGTATTCCAGACACAAACCTTAGACCCGATGCTTTCATTCAGTTTAAACTTTAATAGTATGTCCATGATGGAACTTTCCATTCCTGATCACCAGTGTTTTTCATCTGACACTGTGTTATAGGAAGTGACTCTCTACTGGAGGCCAAGAGACTGCTCCCTCAGGGTTAAGGGTTAGTTGTTTCCCCAGGTGACGCAGTGTAAGTATCTCAAATCTTGTCCCCGAGTGATAATGGATAATGGAACATGAGGTGAACAGACAGGTTGGTGCAGCTTCAACAGTAATGCAGGCGTTGTACTGGAGAAGAAGGATCTGAGCCAGAAGGTGAAGCTCTCAATTTATAACTCGATCTGCATTCCAAGTTCCACTAATGATTGTAAGTTTTGGGTAGGGACCAAAAGAATGAGGTCACGGATACAAGTGGTCGAAATGAGGCTGGCTGGGCTCAGCTTGAGACATAAGATGTAGCGTTCGGACATCCAGAGGGAGCTTGGAGTAGATAGTTGCGCTTTTCCACCAAAAAAAAAGCCAGTTGAGGTGGTTTGGGCATCTGAATAGGATCCCTCCTGGACACCTTTCTTTTTAGGTTTTCCAGGAACATACTGGAACACTCAATGAAGCTGGGAAGAGAAGCTGGAAAACATTGCTGAAGAGAAGCCTGCCACCACCATGACCCAACCCGAGTGCAAGCAGAAAAAAATAGATGGACTTTGTTTTAGGCTTGACCAATGACATGTAAATCTATCACTCAATTTTAGTTCATTGATGAACATTTAGCTGCCAAATTCAGTTCCTTTTTTAATCGTTAAAAACAAGCAAAACTACATTAATACACACCCAAATTGCCAGAAAAATGTAATCAAATCTGTGTGACTAATCTGGACACTGTCACCTCACTCACAACTAAAACAAAACATGATTTGTGTCAATTTTTTCCAATTGATTCATGAGGGCATTCTAATCTTTTCTCTTTTTCTTCTCTTTAAATCATGCAGAATAACAGAATGTTGGTCATCTATAATCTAAAATATAAAGAGGCAACACCAATAATTCTGTGAGTTAATAACCACCAATCAGCAGAATTCCAGATTTTTATGTTCAGTCATTAATCAGCTTGTCAAACCTCCCACCACTAGACCCACTGCTGCATCTGTTGCTGATTGTGAGAAATATCTCCTCTTTTTCAATAAAATTCCCCCAGTTGGAGCAAACATTACCTGTCTAGCCTCTCCCAAGTTTCTCAACTGCTCTTACCTGTGTCTTCATTTAGTAGACACCTTCCAACCAGTTCATATGGAACTCTTTCTGACATGTGTCCCACATGAAACCCTCATGCAGTCTTATGCATATCATCCCAGCTAAACTGAAAAATAATGAGGGAAATGCATATTTTATATAGAGCCCTTTGCGTTGGATGTCCCCAGCTTTTTTTTAGAACAGCCTCTGCAGAAAGGACCTGGCCATAATCCATTGGTTTGAAAAGTGTTTTTTGACATAAAAATGTGCCCCATATTTCCGAAATTCTTGAGAAACTGATTCTAGACCAATTTTATGATAGCAAGTGTCACCATATCTATATATGCATTAATTCCAGCTAATTTGCTATTGGGGCTAAGGAAGCTTTGAATGGGAATATATTGTTTTGCGTGAGCGTGTACCCACTGATAGCAGATCAAAATAGATAACACAATAAATCATTGGCAGAAATGAAGTTTACATAGAAACACACAGCTAGCAGAGGGAAGGACAAAGCAGAGTGAAATGATCGGTGGCTGATATGCACATCTTACATCCTTGTAAAGGCTCATATTTAAACCAACCCAGTGCTTTTATCTTATTATTATTTCAAGAGCTGATCATTTCAGACAAAGAAAGATCAGTGCAGTGAGAAAGATAGATAAGGGTATTTTAAGATCTTAAACTGTGATCATTACAGGATGAGGAGCTGAGCTTAACAAGTACGAAAAAATGGTAAAACTCAGTGATGTTCAGTTAAGCAAGGCTATGTCTACATGAGAAATAGGCTGAATGAGAAGGTCTGTGAATTTTTCTTTCCTCTGGATATTACATTTTTAAGTGAGACATAATATGTTTATCACTATATCAAAATCACTTGAGATTTGTGAAGGACCGGGGATCTCTCCACAGTGTAAACTCAGTACCAGCTGGGATAGACTCCAGCAACCCCTGACCCTACAGGGTACAGCAGATATAGTTACAGAATGTATGGATGATGCTATCAGCTGCTGTGAACCTTGACATAAACCATGATTTTATCAGGGGACAGATCTATTTTATGATCTGGTGACTCATTTTGCACTGTAGTTGCACTGTAAGATGTGTGGAGTTGTTCCTGTGGACAACTAGCACAATATCTTTGACAAATAACAGCACAGAAAACATGTAAAATTAGTACATGCATGAATATTTTTGTTTTAGTTTTTTCAGGCATTGGCTATGTACCATTGCTGACTTCACTTATTTGTTAAAATGATGTCATTCGGTCATAAAAATATCGTTCTTCCCATCTTCCTTCACATACCCGCCCATGTTTGTACAGATTGCCACCGTACAAACACAATATTTGTCACTCATCTGAAATCAGACAATAGACCAAGTGATGTATGACACATGATATCCATAAATTATCTATGCACCACCAATCCTCATTAGGGTCGTGGGGGGGCTGGAGCCTATCCCAGCTGACTTCGGGTGAAGGTAGGAGACACCCTGGACAGGTCACCAGTCTATCACATGGCTACGCGTACAAAGACAAACAAACAAATAATCACACTCACATTCACACCTATGGACAATTTAGAATTACCAATTAATCTCAGCCTGTTTTTGGACTGTGGGAGGAAGCTTGGGTACCCGGAGAAAACCACAAATGCACTGGGAGAACATGTACACTCCACACAGAAAGATCCCAGATCCAGGCCTGGACACCAACTAGGGATCTTCTAGTTGTGAAGTGACAGTTTAACCACTGAATCCACCATGCAGCCCTAATACATATGTAGCAGCTAATGTTGCTATTTTGCACTAACTATACAACTATACCTTACTGATTTCCGTAGTCACTGAAAGCGCTGTCCATTTGTGATATATGTAACTATAACTTTACGAACAGTAAAGTAAAAATATCCCAACAGCTGTGATGGAGCTCAGGACTCAACGTGAGGACGGCTGCTATGTAACAAATGATTTAACTGCAGCCTATAAACTGTGACTGTGTGTGACCTATGAGGCGTCATGGAGTTGTGTAGAAATAGCACACTCCCTCTGGCACATTTTACATGTGTCTCTATAATTTTTGAGCTCATCAGCACAACTACATGCATGTAATGAAACACCAAATAGAAATATGTGTTCTGGTAACATGCCAAATAGCTAAAACATGCCTTTTATTGATACTAGGCTTGTGTGACAACTCAACTGTCCGAGGTGAAGAAAAGCAGACAGGGACTGATTCTTTCTCCACGTCAGGGATAATTTATGAATAGAAGTATTTAATGATGTTACTGTCACCGTTGTTGCATGTCGTCCATGAGAATGTGGAGACACTCACATGGACCCTACTGCTGTGTTTGAGGTTGCAGCTATTTAACAAATTCAGAGGAAAGACTCCAACAAACAGTTGAAAGCAACAAACTACACTTGAGCACCTTTTTGTCGGGTCAGATTCTATAATCTGTATTATAGTATCTCATATCATTTTTGGAGGATTTTAATCCATAATATGTAAATTACTCAGACTAACACTATACGGGGGTCCTCGACTTACGTTGGAGTTCTGTTCCTATGGCACTACATAAGTCGATTTTTAGCGTAAATCAAAACTCACAGGACACGTCATGTCATCTCATATATGCCATAATGAAGGGCAAAAAGTTAGCAAATGTAGCACAATCCAACGTGCTGTACAACCGGCAAATGTAAACAAAGCTGTCTACCGACGTAACAACAAACCACCGTCGGTCCAGGTTGTCGTAAACCAAGGACCTCCTGTACTGGTCTTGACCCCTGTACTTGTTAGAGAAATTTCATTTTTTCTGAAAAGCCCGTTACCATTGTTGCTGTTGTATTTAATGTAATTTTTTTTTTAATCCTTGAAAGACAAAATCCAGACCACATTCATTTTTGGCGAGTATCATTAATCTGAGCTGTTCGCAGGCGTACCGTGACGTCACCCGTTGGTTTCAACACCGAGAAAATGAAGCCCGGATTTTGCTACTTCCTGGTCGCCGTTTTGGATTTTTTGGAGCCAGTGACGTAAAAAGCGTCATCAAACAGACTGGACCGGAGAGCAACTAGGAGCAGGATTGGCTGAAGACTCTTATCCTGCCCACATTTTACTGCAGAGGCTTCTGTTGCTGTCTATCAAGTATAGCCACGCCCCCTGGCTCCGCCAACTTTAACGATTTATTTAAAATTCAGTATTGATTTATTTTAAGATCGGCCACCTGATCTCTCATTTTGACCATGAAAACTAACAAGAAAAAAATCCTGAACTGTAGAACATCAGTCTATCAAATTTTATTTTTTCCAAAAATGAATTGGGGTCTATGGAGAAAAAGCTTTTTGGAGCCAACCCGAGCGGACGGCGTGATATTGCAAGTTTTTGACACTTCCGGGTGGGCTTCAATTCTGGAGCCAGATGCTACGTCCACTATATATACAGTCTATGGCTGTTAGCCTCAGTTTTCATTGCAGTGAAATTTTGTCACGGACATTCAGGTTTGTAATGGATGTGATTATAAAGAAAAGTGAATTGATGTATTGTGATTTAGCAACTCAGTGAGGGTATTGGACCAATATTGATGCTGAAATGTGGAAAAAAAACAAAAACCTTGATTCACACAACTCAAAAAATGCAACTTTTACCAAGGTGCTCATTCAGACATGAAGCTGCTACATACAGTCACCAAAGTGCATTCATAAAGGGGCGAGCTATCACTGGAATTATTCAAATCACTGCCCTTGTGTGTTTTCTTCAGTATGAGGAACATTACTATAAAAGTCCAATTTCCATATGCATTTGAGAGTCTTCAAAGCCAACACTTTTCTTCCCAAACTTCATAAATAAACTGCAGTTGCTGTCCATTTTCCCTTGGCATCCCATCCAGATTGCCAATATTGCTGAATCAAGCAGTAAGAGCCGCTTTACATTCCCTAATGAGCCTCAGCAGCACTCCTCCTGTCTTTACCACCACACACACACACACACACATAAGAAATGCAAACACAAACACATGACTGTTAAGGAGGTGAGCATATTGATTGATTAATTCCTGTCTGTATGACCCTGAGGTCTGCTTCGATACGCAGCTGATCACCAGGACTGGACCGGGCCTGGACTCGGCCTCTCCAGCTCATAAACCCCCAGTGGAGACACCAGATAACACAGACAGAAGCGAGTCGTTTCAACGCCACCCGAGCCTCCTGATTTGATTTTAATAGGGTCATTATCTCTCAGACTTTTCACTTTAAAGTAGTAAATGTTTCACTGTTGAGCAGAAGCCTCCAGCATTTGTTGAAAAATATTCCTCTCTGTAGTCGTCCTGCAAATTAATAAACTGGAACTTTGCTAATGTCACAGCTATATTAGAATATGTTTGGGCCTGAAGTCACAGAAGCAGCCTGCCACTGTCTCTGCAGTGTCAACACACAATGCAGAACGCTGTAGAGGCTTCCACAGGTTTGTGAAGCGCTACGTAGTAATTAATTTATCTGAAATTAAAGCCAATATTTCACAATTATAGATGCTAACGTCCTTTAAATTAGGATTAAATTAGTGCAGGCAATTTTGAAGCAAGCCCGCATGTAAGTGCGTGCACGTGTGTATGCACAAGTGCACGTTAGCCCCCGGCAACAGCGGCATAGTAATGTAATGATACAATACTCTGTGTCAGTGGGTACAGGGGCCAGGAGGGGAGCAGGACAGGAGAGTAGGGTGAAGCAGAGATAGAACAGAGTGTGCATGTGTGTGTAGTTCAGAGAGGGGTGCATCCAGGGTGAGAGGGCTGGTTATGAGAGCAGAGGAGGAGAAGGGTGGAGGCGGTGGTGAGGCTCTGATATCCGAACAGCTGTCAGCAATTTGGCTCCGCTGCTCGTCCAGCTTTGAACAAATCTGCTTCAGCTGCTGAAATGCAAAGTGTATGTGTCAGTGGAGGGTGTGTGTGTGTGTGTGTGTGTGTGTGTGTGTGTGTGTGTGTGTGTGTGTGTGTGTGTGTGTGTGTGTGTGTGTGTGCGCGCGTGCGTGCATATGGGCATACAAACAGAATATATAAAGCATGCTCCAAAAGTGAATACAAGGTCACCATTTATATAAATGGGTTTATTTCTTAAGGCACCTGTTACTGCAACTTTTATAGTTAAATAACAAAAAACATTCTTGTAATGCTACTATTCTATCTTAGTAAGATTATATGAATGGGCCACCAGAGGAAGTTTTCCAATAATCGTCCTACTGGAACAAATACAATCTTTTTGAGTCCGTAAGCAAGCCATTCTGGGATTGCTCCATAAATTTCAACCTCATTTTCTAAGAGCTACAGAGTAAACACATTAAAATTATCACCGACACAGTATAATGGATAGAAATGATGATTTCATTACTTCAGATACCACCTTTGTCAGCTCAGGGCTGTTCATGTTAGATCATTCATATTGGATGATTCTGCACCTCACAGTTTGATTTAAGTGTCGGTGCATGAAATAGTGTGCCCTTTACAGTAAGCAGCAGAGTGGTAATTAGGTGTGGAGGTCAGGGTGGTGAATGGGATGAGCTGTACATCAGAAGTTCATGCAGTAGACAAAAAAAACTGTTTCAGAGCTGATCAAATTAAAATTGGCCTTTATGTTAAACATAATGACAGTATTTCCCAAAGTTTGACCCAATGATTTATTTCCCTTATCGCGACCCTCTGAACCCAAAAGACATGTTTTCTTTAAAAAAAAATCACCAAAATAAAACCCTTTATCTGAGCCAGAAAATGTAAAAATAGAAAGAATAACCGGATTTTCACTTTCCATGGGTGACGTGCAATTTCAGGGAACATAACCTAAGATTATACTCGAGATATTCCAAAACACTTTATACTACATGCTTTTAAAAAGAAAAAAATCTGCTAAAAATATACAATATGCACTATACCAGATTCTCTAAGTCCAACAAGATGTGGACACACAGAGCAAAGAGGAGACATGTAGAGAGCCAAATTACAAATGCAAAAATGAAACGTGTTAAGTGTAGAGCCTACACCTGTGGAAACCTGGAAATATGTTGAACACACTGATTCCAAGTTTTTTAAAGTTTCGAAAAGCAAACAACAAAAATGTACTTTTTATGGAAGGTGCAGGTCTTTATATTGTCGTGAAGCAAAAATGGCCTCGAAGTTTGGGGTTTCGAGGGTTAACCAGTGGAGGAAAAAATACAGTTTTACATAAATAAAAGTGTCTGTTCTAAAGTGAACAAATATACATCATATATCATATATCAACATATGCTAAAAGTACCAAAGTAAAAGTAGTCATTATGCAGAATGTACTTTTTTTCCCTTTTAGAATAACAATACATTCTTGTATTATTGGATCTTGTTTTTATGTGAGGCTAATTTTAATTACTTTAGCAACGCATTGATCATGGCTTCTTAATTATTTTCACTATTGTACTCATTTCAAAGTCATCTTTTATCTTTCCTGCAGTGGGTTACTGGCACTGAATAAAAAGCATAACATGTTTTTAGAACTAAGGAAGCTTATTTTAATTGTGAACATATACATAATACATCTAGAACAGTAAATAATATAAATTACATACTTGCATTGCAGTCACCTCATACAGAATAGATCATCTGAATAGATTTTGGTGTGTCTTGCTGCGTACATCTGTGCATTATTTAGGTAAAAATGACTTCTTGTGAGCATTCTTGATAACCTACAAGATTTAGGAAAAAAGTAACCAGACTAGATTCTTTCAGGACAAGAACCTTAAAGAGAAGTCCAGCTGCTCTTTACTGGAGCTCCTAGGATTACCACGGGCTGGATAACTGAGAATCAGACATACATATAGTAGTACTGACATATGCGTTTGTCAGTCATGGAGATCCTGATGGGACATAAGTGCTTCTTATTTAAAACATAGCAGCATGTTGAGAACCCCCAGTTTGTGTCTCCGCTTAAACTCCCACGTCCACATGAATGCACTGCTCCTGCATTAAGCGCAGATTTCTATCTATCCCCAAACAAAGAACATCGACCACAGGTCCAGAGTCACTGCGCAGAGCATCTCTAAGTTCTAAATTGGTCTGGCAATTTCCCCTGTCGCATGTTGAGTGATAATAGTGAGGTCAGCCTCTGGTCAGCCAAATAGTTATGGGAGAAAAGAGACGTTCCAATCTGTTTTACTGTTCCACCCCTATCAGCAAGTTTCCACCATTTCAGGGAGTCAGAGGGAGAGAAGGAGAGAGAGAGGAGGAATGGGTGGGCTTCTCTGCACAATGGACAGTCGACTCATTAAAATTAATTGTTTGGTAAAACGTTGAAAGTTTTGGCTAAGAGGATTCTCCGTTCAATTTGTAATTTGGACAGTTTCCAGTTTGTCTTTCCACTCCACCAATCGATTATGATGACACTTTTAACTGCAAAGAGCCCAAGGTGTATCACTCAAACCAGGCCTGTCCTGAACCTCCTCCACCTGTGTGTGTGTGAGTGTGTGTGTGTGTGTGAGTGTGTGTGTGTGTGTGTGTGTGTGTGTGTGTGTGTGTGTGTGTGTGTGTGTGTGTGTGTGTGTGTGTGTGTGTGTGTACATGTGTTTGAGGCACACCGGTGGAGCTGAGGGCTGCTGCCTCAGTAGTAATGAATGTCAAGAGGCGTGCGTTAATAAATTAGCCATGCGTGTATTTTACCTTATTAATGGTCTCAGAGGCAAATCACAACCTCTTTAATGCATTTCACTTAGTGTAGCTTATGGGCGCATTTCATAAAACATGGCAGCTTTTTAGACACTTATTCTGGGTGCAAATTTATCACCTTCTCTGCTTCCTTTCATCCCCATCTCTACTACTTCTTTTTCATCCTGACACATACCGTTCCCATGTATCTGCCGCTCAACACGTTCTTTTCCCAGACCAGGTAACTTTCTGAATGAAACGTGTTCCATCCAAGGTGTAATCTGGAAGACTGTGACATTATGAACAATTTTCATTAGGGCAGAAATGAGCAAAGAGAAGCACAGAGGCTACAAATCATGCTGCTATCCACTGAGAAAATGGGTGAGAAGCTGAACTCATCCATGGCACTAATGATACATGATCAGAATTGATCATGCGTTGTCTCGTCCTTTAATTGAACAAACAAATCCTTACTTACAGGGGCGTGTTTTCTATTTGTGTATATTGACAGGTTCACTATAATGTTACAAGAAATACATGTGCTTTAGCACTGCACAGCTAAGACTCAGCAGATTCATTAAAGCATCCATTTGTGGTTCTAAACACTTGACAGGAGGTTGTTTAAAAAAAACAATCCTATGGTTCAGTGAGTTGTCAGCAGTGTTGAGGATGTTACTTGGAAAATGTAATCTACTGCTCACTAAAAATTGACTGTTTCTCTACAGATGAAGCACCAACATGACCTCTGTGTTGGAGAACACATGTAGAGATCCAAAAAGGAGTGATTATTTCAACAAAGGGTATCTTTCACCCTGATTATTAGAGGACTTGTTTCCAACAACACTCCGAAGTGGTGAAACACTTTGATGCACATCTTGTGGGAATAGTTGTCTTTTTAAATTGACTCAAACATGTAATAAATAATTCTAAATATTACAAATACATTTAATCCAAACAGAAGAAATCATCAATTTTTTCCCTAACTTTTTTTTTTTGCTTTAATCCCGAACAAAGACTAGTCTAAGCCTGGAAAGTGAATTAAATCCACCCAAAGCTCCCCTTCAAATAACTGAATTTGAGGTTGTTTTCGGTGCATTTGATCAAGGGAGAATAAAGGATGCACTGTTACATCTTAGTTCTGGACTGGTTTATATCCACACTGATATTTTAAAAACGCACAAACATATGTTCAACATGAAGTCATACAGACTCATAGACTAGACTATTGTATGTCCTCCTGTATCAGCAGCACATCAGACAGTAAGCCACTCTGAATTTTTTGCTTCCCACATGTAACCAGTAGGCTGCAAATTGATCACATGTGGCCATGCTGACAGCTATGTATGAGGACACCAAGATCTGGACTTTGGTAGTTCTTCTAGAACTAAAAGTAAAGTATTAAGCTAAATAAAAATGAATTTGAAACAAACAGAGGCGTGCATGCCTAATTCAGTTTAGACTTATTTAGTATGTGTAGAGTTGTTGGAGAGGACACAAGCGCAGCCTGCTGCATCATCAGCACTTCCACTAATCTCTATAAACAGAGACCTGCAGGTATCTGATGGCAGCAGGTGGTTTGTGTGTGAACTGCCAGACAGCGTAGCATTCAGTAGAATACCGTGATGATTGGTGTTGTACCATCTGTAAGAAATGTTCAAAACGGTTTCCAGGTACCATGTCTAGTGCAAATAACATTTAAAGCTTCACATATTGACTAATAAAGCTTACAAAGGCAATACATTGATAGTATTGCAATAAAGGCAGGCCTACAAATTATTTTAAGGCTAAATTTGGCAGATAAATTCAACTGTGCGGTGACAGTTATGGTTAATTTTTAAAGCTAGCCGAGGTTAAGAACCCTAGTTTTATTATTAAGCTTCATACTGTTCTGCATATGAGGGCTGATCAAAAAGATCCAACAACGTTCTCGGTGTGTGAGCATGGAGCGAGCAATCATCAGTTAGGAAGTTAGGTGACACCACGATGTCAACATCACAAACCTATGCCAGACACTGGTAGAGACACATTTGCAATTTATCTGTAAACATCACACTAGAGCAGAAAGGAGACAACCTTTTCTCTGTCAGTCACCAGTTAGGGCAAGTCAACCTTCATTATCATCATCACTGGTGAGAAGAGGCTGATCTGTGGCTACCACCAAGAGAAGAGCAGAACACAGTTTACAAAACAGCCAAGGCATGTCAGATCAAGAGATCTTTCTCATTGCAGACGGTGGCTGACATATTGACATCACAGAACTTCCAGGGAGTGTACCCCTAAGTGTTGCAGGAGGGCTAGGAGCAGAGCATCACTGCACAGAGACAACAGATTTAAATGAGGTACTGTTATTTGATTTTTATAGACGCAGTCTCAAGTCAAGTGTTGCATTTTGATGCTGTAGATAATGCTCACACAGTGTATTATTCATTAAATATTGCATATTCATATGAAAGCTCAGATGGGTAAAGAGGAAAGCAGCCAGCAGAAGAGAATGAAGGAGGACAGAGAGCAGAGGGACAGCGGTGGATTAAAGAAGGAAGAAGGAGAACATCAAGCAGCAGGGAAGACTGGATTCACTCTACATCCCTTTGACTCTGCGAGAATGAAAAGTAAAGCCATTCAATTTGAGGCACTTTACAGATGGTGAGGAAGAATGTTTGCTTCAAAATAGATGGGTAGCACCAGAGCAGTAACCCCTATTGGGCATTTGGAAGAAAGCATTTAAGTACAATTCTCAGAAGCAGGATTGAAGACTGAGCTTACTGTGCTGACTGCTGCTGTTTCAAGAGGCAAACTTTGGTGCTCCTAAACTAAATTCAGACCAATCTAATAGAGTAAGATGCAAGAGAACTGGATTCATAAAATACAGGCAGTTAAGTGCTTTCATGTGATGAACTGATGAGTCCATGGATGTCAGTGAGACAGAGCAGATCTGTATTTGTATGTTACATCGAGAAAAACAGATGAGAGTATTAACTATTTCTGTTATCGTTCCAATCAAATAATAGCAACAACAACCTCAGTAATTCTTGATAAGCTGACAAAGTGGAGCCTCGTTAGAATCAGATCTACACTGTGCCTGATCCGCTGACCCTGTGTAACCATACCATCTATTCTCCAATATTTGAATAACCTTTGAGGTCACATATAGTAAAAATCAGTTTTTCTAGTGCTTTGTCACTGTTATTAACTTGGAGGTGTAAAACCAAAACCATTAAGATATGAAAACATTTACTTCTGCCATTCATTCAGTTAGCTTCCCAGTTTGACAAGCCAGTAAGAATTTCACCAGTGTTTCATCAATGTAACAAATCAAACTGTGACTGGTCCAGATGCGAATCACAGTGAGTTCTTTCTGAAGGGGCCAAACGACTCACTAGTTTTCCAAGCAAAACAGTTTAGATCAGTCCTAAAACCAGGGGTTGTGCAGTCATGGTGAGACTAACCATTTTTGCAGTATTTCTAGCTGAAAAACTAAGAGACACACTTACTGGACATGTGAGCCTTTGAATAATTTATAATGCTAATAAAATAATAATGAAAGGGCACAGTATAGGACCTTTAAACATACTGTTGTTGCATGCACAGAGTAGAACTGCCTTTGAATGTAAACCAGGAGTTTGCATTTTTGAACACAGCAATGTTCTAAATATGAGTGAAATTAATTGAAATGAAAATTGAAGAAAAAAAAAGAGAACAAGAGTAGAAATGAACATTTAAAAGTTTATCACTTGTTCACAGAATCACTCTGCTTCTCCTAACACCTCTCCGCTCATCTGTTCTTCTCCCTCACATCCCTCCCAGCTCAGGAGTACCTCCCTATCCCTTCTTCCTTCTCCTCCCACAGATCCTGAAGGTCAGCTCCTGGTGAGTGATCCAGCATTCTGCTGAGTCAACCAAACGCTGGAGCAGAGCTGCGCTATGCTGCGACCCGGCTGGCCACTGACGTCCATAAACCAAACCAGGAATGACAGGTGTCGCTGGGTCCCCTCTGCCTCCCCTCTTCAGCCACTTTTCCGCCTTCTCTTTCTTCCTCTCTTTTTCCCCACTGTGCCCCCCACTCCCATTCTGTGTTGATTTATGGTTTATTGTTCCTTGTTGTGTTTCAAGGTCGCTGCTAACGCGAGCCAAACTAGGCCCAGGGGGGGCGTCTTTCAGCGTACCTGCCAGGGAGCCGCCAACACCGCTGTAGCTGCCGTCAGAGCTCCTTCTGTCAGGGAAAAGGCTTTGAACGTGGGTCTCCCCATCACCCTCATCTACGGTTCATGAACTACATCAGCAGCCTAAGAGGTGATGCTAATCAATAGTAATAATGTCAGAGGTCACAACTGCACAGCACCTTTGAAAAACAGAGTAAACGAAGCCTGCCTAAGCTTACTGGATCATTCCATGAAAAATAAAACAAATCTGAAAGGAGTTCTTTTAGAAAACTGTACAGACACAGGAGGAATCATGGCCAAGATAAGCCTTTTATCAACATTAAAACAGATTTTTCATATGCTAGAACTTCCTTGTTTTGACCTGCAAACCGCATTTTTGAAGGACTGGCCAAAATACACTTTTTCTGTTTTCTGTTAAATCATTAGAAAACAGTTAACACATCCAGGGAACCAATGCTTACCTTTATTACTGTGCACTGTATAAAGTGCTTTGGAGCAGTAGTTGAAGTTAAGTTCAGCTTTGAATAAATCTCATTCCCATCTATGAAGCAATTTATTTTTGTGGATTTTATCAGCTTGATAAATGATTTGTCCTTTCAAACTTAAGTTCAAAATTTCAGCGAAGATGCATAAATTACATTTATTTCTCCATTAGGATTGTGCATCCATGTTTCTTTAATTCTTCTCAGTTGCAACTCAACAAGGGTTTTTCTCTAGGACTAAAGAGAAGGGGAAAATGGTAAATCTAATGAGGAAAATCATGTTTCACTTTTTATATTTGGGTGAAATAAATGCTTACGTTGGAAGAATTGGAAACTTCAAGTTGACTATCCCTAAAGTGAAGTCTCAGCAATGCATTTAAAAGAATCAAATTATTTACGTACATTTAACTTGAGCCATTGTCATTAATATTGCTTCTTAATTTAGAAAAAAAACTTCATTCAATTGTGTGTTCTTAATTGAAGAAATTTATTAAAATTGGTCCAACAATTTTTTTTCAGCTTGTGCAGTTTTGCTATCAGAACTGCAATATACACCATGACACTGATGCTTAATGTTGGTTAGAGAAGAAAAAGTGAGATTTTTGCTTTAAATTATAACACCTGGCATATATATAAGGTAGTATGGTTGGATAATAATAAATGAAATTCTGACTGTATTTTTCAGCCCAGAAAATCCCCTGTCCCCTTTGTGTGTTGAAAGGCCTGTAACTCAAAAAATATGCATAGTACTACAGTAAAAACTTTGCATGTCTTCAGCAAATAAACTAAACTTATTATGTTATAAAATGCAGCTGATTGTGAGGGTGTCAGGTGTGAGACCCTCCTGCTCCCCTGTTGCTGCTGTCAGACTGGAGTCATTTAGAACTGCTCTGTCACAAAATTCTCTCTTTAGCTGTTTTTGATTCTTCCTGTATTGGAGTTCACTGAGGGAGAAAAGAGGAGAAAAGTGAACATTAAAAGGAACAACACAGGCTCGCTGCAGCAGATGTGGTTCCTGCCTGAAGTGTAGTCAATGAAACAAAGATCCATCATGGGGCTCCTCGGGGAAATGCAGACATCTAAATAGAAATTAGCAGGACACTACCCAGCAGTGTAGATCTCTCTGCTCAGCTGGTTGAGTCGCGGTTGGGTGATAGGTGGAGGAGAAGGGAAACCTGGGCTCAATTAGCTCACAATTTACCTCCGTGTGAGTGTGTGTGTTTGCTGTGGTTGCATCCTGTTTCCAAAGACTGTTGGTTGCTTCCTGGTTGACTCGGAATCTCTCTTGTACTAAATGGAACTTGTCAGGGCATTAACATCGGTGATGGGCGTCAGGAGAAGAGTGTGTGGCGGAGGGGATTGTCTTTGTGAGTGTGTGTGTTTGTGTGTGTGTCAGAGTTACCACCCAGACATGAATACAAATGTGCGTCGCAGGCTTGTACTGGAGCGCAGAGCTGTCATTAGGACTTTGATAAAGTGTGTTTGCGGTTCTGTGTTTGTGTATGCCCATGCATGCTCATGAGAACAAGTCTCAGTGTGTGGCACACGTGCACCCACTTTATAAGCAGAGACCTGATGTCTAAAGATGCGATGAGTCGTCTGTGTGCGCTTTACCCATGAGTGTGTAATCCAGTATGAGGCCTTCCTCAAATCTGCCTTACTGTATGTATTGTGTTGTTGAGGTTCTTTCGAGGGCCCTTAATTCAAAAATGACCAAAGTTTTATTCCATACATCCATCCATTCTCTATACACCGCTTTATCCTCACTAGGGTCACAGTCTCAGCTGACTTGGGCAAAGGCAGGGGACACCCTGGACAGGTCGCCAGTCTGTCGCAGGACTACATATACAGACAAACAATCACACTCACATTCACACCTTAGCAATTTAGAGTAACCAATTCACCTCAGCATGTTTTTGGACTGTGGGAGGAAGCCGGAGTGCCCGGAGAAAACCCACGCATGGTGAACGTGCTAACCACTACGCCACTGTGCAGCCTCCAAAGTTTTATTGTGGATGCAAAATTTGTTCTCCACAAAACTACATTACTATACAACTTAACTGAATCTCATTGATGTTTTGTGTTTTTTATTTTGAAATGAATGGAATTTATGATTAGGATTAGGGTGGCAACGACGGTCATTTTGGACAAGCCACAAGGTCCATGTTGGGAGGTTTGAGGAGAACATGGAAGCAAACCAGAGACCAAACTTACCCACAAGACCAGGATTCACAACTTAGAATTTGTTGACTGTTGTTTGTGTCATTTATTTTTGTTTTTCACTACCTGTCTAGTTAGGTTTAGGCACCAAAACTATGCAGTTGAGTTTAAGAAATACAAATTTGAATACAAATATGACTTTTTCATTATGTGTTTGAAGCTTCTTCTCCATTTTTGGGTTACCAGGGTGACACATCCCACCCTGTTTAATATATGATTGGCCAGCTGAAGAGGAGCAACAGTGAAGCCATAAAGTAAAGGGCAAAGATACATTGATTACAAATGCATTTGCTGTATGTTACAAGTAAATTTATTTGCACATTACTTGAAGGACCATCGTGAAGTTGGCGATTATAGAATTATACTCAGATCTATGGCATTTAATCAGTCTCAAAACCCATAATCTTTGAAACCAGGAGCCATGTACATGAGCTTTGAGCCTAATTAAATGCCATGCTACAGGTTGTGCTTGTTGTTGTTCTGTTCTTTCTGGCCTTGGGTTTCTAATGCTCATTCAAAATTCACTCTTCTGACTCAGCACGAAGATAATTTCAGTTATCTGACAAAAAATGTTCAGCAGTTGATGCAAGCAAACTAGCAAAGTGGATGTTAAAACATGCATGATCATGATATATAAGTCGCTGTAGTATATTTTTATTTTTCAGTGTGGATGCACTCAGCTAAAGAGGCAAACTTCCAGCCGATGCAAATACAGCAGCAGAGATACCAAAGCAAAACTTAGAAGAGCGTTTATCTGTCGTGGATGTGATTTAACATGTGATGGCTTCTACAATGTCGACACAAGAGTTCATATAGGTAGTACTGATACTCTGGGGGCCATCACAGTGTTGCATCCTCTCGTCCTGGTTCAAACATGAACATGAACATAAGTTCAAACTGTTCAGAGCGAGGTCTTTGTGTGGGTTGTGTCTGACCTCTTTGTCTTTAGCGTTCATCTTGTCTCCCTTTTTCTCATCTATCCACTTCCTTGCTCCCATCTCCCTGTAGTCTTTCCTTGTTTTTTTTCCCCTCCACTATTCCCCACTTCCTACACTCTCCATCCATCTCCTATTGACACTCTTCCTGCTCGTCTGATCTTGCTTCCTCTTTCCCTCCTCACCATTACCTTTTTTCTCCCCCAATCCCTCAAACCCACCCACATCACCTTTTACCTTTTTTTTTCTTCTTAAATTTCCTCTGGACCAAGGGATCTTCCTCCCCCTCTCCTCCGCCCTCCCCTGTTTGAAATGTGCGTGTGAGAGCAGCAGCACTGCAACAGTCTTTCTTGAGCTTTCCAGGTCACTCTGTCCCTACAGACAAATCAACCTTATGGCTTTCTTCTCTTTTCCTTCCTTGCCTTTGTTACCCCTCAATCAGACTGAGAGAAAAATTGTATTTAACTTTTGGCTCGATTGCTTAAAAGTCTGAAATATTAACTGTCAAACTAATGTATTGTTTTTGATGACTTCATTTGAGAGAGAGAAGCCAAGATAATAGTGATGCTGATGTCACGATACATAGCGGTCATGCTTCTATTTTAGGCAACACTGGAACTTCACAGCCCTAAATAGAAGCTGCAGCTAAATGCTTTTTTTATTTTTTCAAAGAAAATTATGAAATGTGAAGTCACTGTTCTTTATACAAAACATTTAAAGCAACAGCCTCTCAGCCAAAGTGTTTCAGATGAGATAATAACATTACTATTATGAATTAGCCTGAAGCGTTGAGACTCTATAGTGTTATTCATGGTGTGAATTTATCTGAATAATTTAGGTAATATAGGAGTCAAAACTCTGCAAAATACTATACAAAAGTATATTTTTTAAAAATAAATAAAATTAAGATGGAGATTCTACTGTGTTATTACCTATAGACCTTGGCTTGACTAATTGCACAACTAAAGTCATGCCCCTACAAATCCAAATATTTAACTACAGTAGCAACAGAGTAAAAGAGAAAACAAAGCCAAATCAGGCAACCAATCAATGCAAAACACTTAAAAGAAACTCAGAGAAGACATTGCCAGGGATGTGTCATTAAAAAGAAGCAAGCAAGGAAAGAAAGAAGAGCATTTAGTTGTAATTTGAAATAAAACAGTGCAATCATTAGCAAAAGAATCACCGACTGGAATTTAAATCTATGACACAGTCGTTTTTGCGTTTGGATTTCCATTCCATTCATTCTCTGTACACTGCTTTATCCTCACTAGGGTCACGGTCTCAGCTGACTTGGGCAAAGGCAGGGGACACCCTGGACAGGTCGCTAGTCTGTCGCAGGGCTACATATACAGACAAACAATCACACTCACATTCACACCTACAGGCAATTTAGAGTCATCAATTAGCCTCAGCATGTTTTTGGACTGGCCTGGGATCTTTCTGCATGGAGTTTGCATGTTCTCCCTGTGCATGCGTGGGTTTTCTCCGGGCACTCCGGCTTCCTCCCACAGTCCAAAAATATGCTGAGGTTAATTGACTATTCTAAATTGCCTGTAGGTGAGAATGTGAGTGTGATTGTTTGTCTGTATATGTAGCCCTGCGACAGACTGGCGACCTGTCCAGGGTGTCCCTTGCCTTGCCCAAGTCAGCTGGGATAGGGTCCAGCACCCCCCGCGACCCTAATGAGGATAAAGCGGTGTATAGAGAATGGATGGATGGATGTTTTGGACTGTGGGAGGAAGCCGGAGTGCCCGGAGAAAACCCACGCATGCACAGGGAGAACATGCAAACTCCATGCAGAAAGATCCCAGGCCCAGGCCAGGATTTGAATCAGGGATCTCTTGCTGCAAGGCGAAAGTGCTAACCACTACTCCACTGTGCAGCCCTGTTTGGATTTCCTTTTTTTTTTAAAACAATATAACCCATTTTACTCCACCAAGGAAAGCGGTCCCTGAGAGCCTGAGCTGCAGTTAACGCTGTTAACATACATAAATAACGTGAATTAAAAGCTGCATAATCTCATCTACCTTTCTCTGCTTTTTTTGCTGTTGGTCCCTTGTCACAACAACTTAGGTGACTTGTCAGTTATGTTTCATTTGCAGCTCAAAACCAGCTCAAAAAAATAAAACAGAGGCTACAATCAGCCTGCAGACACAAGTGGACCAAATCATATAAGACTTGATAACAATATGAACAGCACAAATCAGATGGAATCTGATTTTTTTTTCAGTTCTTTTTTGCCCACTGGGTCATAAATCAGATACAGGTCTGATTTTCTGCAATGTGACCTTAATCTGAACAAGCTTTGACAGTTCCAGCAGGGGTTTGGGGGGAACACGGCCACCTCTTAAATCTCAAAACAAAATATTAGAGGTTTTTCTTCTTTCACAGCAGGATATTTACAGCTGTGACAGGTATTGTGGGTATGGATGTGTAGAATATGACCAATCTAAACCCCAAAATAATTACTAAAATATTGCAATAGTAGCCTCGTATAAAAATGATTTATTGCACCATAAGTGGTTGTAGTTTGAAAAATTTTTCCATGTGAGATGATAAGCCTACCAGTGTTTAGGAGTCATAAATAAGCTCTTGCCGTGTTCACCTCAGTATCTCTTCTCCTGGACTATTCTGACGTGGTCACTTTAATAATCAAAACTCTAACTGTAACTGTATTAGTCTGTGCACATCAGAAAATAAATGAAAACAAATAACACCCACTATGAAACCAAAGCATATTGGTGTGTGATTTCTTAATCTTGGCCACCTCCAGAAGATTTTCTGGAGGCAGTTCTGTTCTGCACTGGCAGTCATTGGAGGGACAGTGAGTTCTTGACCTCCTGAGTATTTGGTGTGAAATACTTCTCATGAATTCACTGGCTTCCGCTACACATCAACCACAAACACTGACTTCCATGGCCTCTAGTTTCTGTTGCATGTTATGTCATGTTCGTTTGAGAGTCGCTTCAGAGCTGTGAAAAGTTCACACTGGAATCTGACATTAAAAAAAATAACGTAACCGGACAAACAAGCAACTGAATCGGAGCAGTGCATTTGGATTTGCATCTCGAATTCACAGCAAAGTATGATGTATTTATTGCAGTTAAGAAACACTTTACAGACCAGAAAAAGGTCACTAGACCCAGTTTACAGATATCCATTACCACACCAGCATTACGGAAATACACCACACACATGCTCCTGACTTCCTGTGAAAGTTACATTTTACTCTTGCTTGCTGCTCTTTGCAAGGCAAGTTAATTTATCGATTTACATTTTCTTTTGAAATTCGGTTAAAACCTTTACTATATTAGGATGAAAAACTGGAGCAAGAGCCGACTGTTGAGATAACTTGGATATTATATTGTTTGTAATTGGAAATAAACTAAAAACTGAACCACTCCACTGATCTCATTGTTATTTTGACACATAAATTAGATTCTTTACCGTTTTGCACTGTTATGCTCATTTGGGCTTTTGCATTTCATGTTGTAATTTAAACTAATCAAATCCAGATGCTAAAGTGACATAAAACACGTGATTCCAGTGCGACCAGTGTCATATTCAGGACAATACATTGTCCAACCACACTGTCCAGATGTCACTTTGGAGTGTTATGGTTTCTTCTGAACAGTCGCGACACTCTTTAAGTCAAACTTCAGAAACATTGTGCTTCACTTCAGTGCAGTGGTCAGAATCTTTGCTCAGCAGTGAAAGATGAACTTATTTGTTTACATCATGTTTTCCACCAGACTGATGAGTTGTGTCTAATGTGCACTGATCTACAAACTAAAGATGTTTTTTAGAAAATAAATCCCCTTTTGAAATCCATTTGCATGAATATTGGAGATTCCATATCCATCCATTCTCAGAACAAATTGTTTCACTTGTATTCTAATGGCCCATTTAGCTTGTTAGATACCAAAGAAAAATGCAGTTATCCTCCCAGGAGAAATAACCACATGCATAACCACAACCACAGCCCTATGCTTGTGTTGTCGCTGCGTATCACACCAGCTAAAACAAAATGTTAACTTCTGATTTTGTTGATCTGTTTTGTCCCTGTTGGCCTCACTAATGCCAGTTTTTTTTTTTCCCCCCACCAAGTGGTGAAAATGTCATTAAACATCATTAAAACGAAAAGAGATGGCAGCAGTGCTCCTCTGTGACTGTGAGGTAAAGTGATGAGTGCTGCAGCAGAGGGAAGAGCACACCCAAAGCACAGGGTTGATCATGGGTCATCTCAAATGTATGCTCCCGTCTCCCCCTCCCTCCCTCTCTCTCCCCCACACACACTCTGACACAGGGGTTGGACTCAAGCGGGGTAACCGAGGGAAAGTCAATGTCAGGAGAGTAACAGTTTTATGCTAAAAGTCCACCTTGACATGAACGCACCCCTGCAGAAGTAATTGATTTTCATTTTGGTGAACCGCTGGTCGCCTTGCTCTGGAGTCTGGCGCTGAGTGTTTGTTGCCATCTACATATCAGGCCACGCACCAGCGATGACTAAACTTAGTACAAAATGTTACTGTGCAGCAGCTGCCCTGGGAACACTTTTGAGAGGCTGCCAGGAACTCTATTTTATATTCCTTTACCTTTGATGAGCTGGGGCCTGCTTTTAAAGTGTAATCTGTTTTCTCTTCAAATACTAAATGGGGTCATTTTGGTGCCATTATTGCTGTTTTTGATTTTAAATGGAAATAATTAAAAATTGGATTGCATCAAACTAAAATGAAAGAATGAATATATGAATGAAAAATGGGTCCATCTTCTAGTTTTTTCAGTGTTTTTATGGGAATGTTTTCTGATAAGATAAAGATAGATGAACTTTATTAATCCCTCATTGGGGAAATTTATAATTTACATTTCTTGTTGTTGGTTTACGATGGAAAAACAAAAAAATATGACCATTTTTAATTTTTTGTCGTTTATATTTCATTGTTGGATCAAAAGACAACAACAAAGAATGGGCCCATTTTCACTTTTCGTTGTTGTTAAATGGTTGTATTTATATAGCGCTTTTATCCAAAGCGCTTTACATGATATGTCACATTTACCCATTCACACACACACATTCACACACTGATAGCGGAAGCTGCCATGCAAGGCGCTAACCACGACTCACCAGAAGCAATTAGGGGTTAGGTGTCTTGCTCAGGGACACTCTACCCACTGAGCCATGCCGCCCCCCATGCATTGTTCTTGGTTTAAAATAGAAAAACTAAAAATGGGCTTGTTTTTTCATTTTTGGTATACGATGGGAAAATGGATTATATTTTGGTACCAAGACCAGCTTGCACAGCTGGAAAAGAAACAACACAACACCAACCCTCCATGTCTTAGGTTGGACAAATGGGTATAAATTTAAAGAAGCTATGAAGCATATTTGAAGAACCGGCTATTTAACCACAACTATCAGAGAATGAGCATGTGGAGAAACATGGGTCAGTTTATGAACATGCTACTCAGTTGGTGATTCTTATTTTCAGTTTTGTATTGAACACATCAATAGAAGATTCTACATGACAGGTTTATGAATTTTCAAGAGTCATGGAGACACTGGTATTTTGTTTTGACATCGTACAACATGTCAGAAACATAAAATGAGTGGACAAAGAAAGGATTGTAATATAGACTAGGAGGGCTGACCCTTACAATGCCTGATGACTCCAAACATCAGTCAGCATCCTGCAGGGACGCCCCCCCCCAGAGCAAAGCAGCATAACAACATGACACCAAATCTTAACTGGAATCAGTTGAATTGCTTTTGAGCTAAACTGTTGTAACCTTTCATGCTACTTCCCAGTGTGTCTGATTCAGCTGACAGCACTGTGAGGAAACAGTCTGTTGGTGTTGGGATTTTAGTTGATACATTACTGGGGTGCTGCAGGCAGTAATAACATGTGCAGGAGTGCAAACACTTCAGTGCATGTTCGAGTTTTCCTCAGTGCAAAACAAGGCATCCATGGTGAGTCAGTCTGTATGTAGGTTACTCTGACCGAGTCCCTAATCTTGGGCTTGATTAGACACCACATTAGGCTAATTGGCAGCAGGTCAGGTTAGACCAAACACATTAGGGCGATGGAATTCTATAGCAGTAACACATTCTAATACATGAACAGTCACTTACAAATATGTGCTGTTACCCACATTTATAGAGACACACCTCATATCTAATGCTTCATTAAAGCAACAAAAGCTTAGTGGTTTAAGGTAAGATATATCTGCAGTCAGATCTGGGTTAAATCTGGCTCACTTTACCACCCTGATGATTTGAACTCATCATGTCAAACCCATAGAATGTCAAACCTTAAACAGAATCCTTTCCATCTCAAATACATCTAGCAACAGCTCATTTAGGATCAGCATTCATGCTCACTGATTCTGAATTGAAGTAGTTTTTTCCTCACGTATTGGATGCCACATTTGGTCCATACAAGCAGACAGAGAGCATTACTACAGCTGCATGTTATTAATATATGGATTTTGATGTCTCTTTTACATTTCAATCAGTCCTCAGACTGTTCCTGTAACAGCCTGAGGAACAGTCGAGGAAAGTGTTATTTTTTAAAATTATGTTACAAGCCATTCACACATTGGCAATATAACCAATAAATATGCATTCTGTGTGTTTGAGCAGAAAACTGTGCAATTCCACACAGTGCAGCCCTACTACTGGCCCTTCTTGCAGAGGTCTGGTGAGCTGACTTGCTTCAAACTACACACCAGCAGGTTTTTTTTTTGTATTTTCTAACTTGTAGTCTTCAGTTTCAGACCATGCTGAGTCTAGTAACATCACTCGATATTTGTCAGACTTCACACAGCTCCCTCTGGACACAATAAAGACTTTTTTTTCTCTTTTTTTAATAAGTCGCAGCTCTTCCCAACATCTGGAAGCACACTTTGTGTACAATCAGGAACATTTGCTGGATGGAGTGTGGGTGAGGAGACGGCCATGGGAAAGAGAGAACAGAGAGAGGATGCTACAAACACAGCAGTCACAGCAGCTATTTTTATTAAAACAATATTCACGTCAGCGTAGTCGATAGAAGTGGACATGAATTCACCTTTTCCCTGGAAATTCTGTTAAAATTTTGCAGTACATTTAGCTGAAAATTTTGTTAATGACCTCAAACAAAAACCAACCTATTGTGAAATGACTGATGTTTTTTTTGGCTTTTCACATTCATATAATGATTTTAACTAATTAAATTCAGATGATAAAGTGAGATAAAAATGGGATTCAGCATGACCACTATCACATGTTGGTGCAATAAGCTGTGTGGACAGACTGTTCAGATGTCATTTTTAGAGTGTTTTGGGCCCAATTTGAGGATTAGTTGATTGATCGATTATGATTTTTTGAATAATCTGGACATATTTATCAAAAATATTATCTTAGTGTAGTGGTCAGAAACGGACAAGGTATTTTTACACTTTATGTAAATATTGTAGAATTCTTCTTTATTTTCATAAATTACACATGTGAGCGTATACATTAATTTTAGAATATTTTTTTAGATGCATTCAGTGCATCTTTTTGTCTTTTATTATCTCAGTTTGCTGTGCAAGGTTTAATGATTGGTTGTGTTTTTTTGGTTGTTGTTTAACGGATGCCGCTGGTTTGTGGTCTGATGCTGACTGCTGAGAATCATGGTGGTGGAAGTGGTTCCAAACTGGTTCTTCTGAACAGTTTTACACCACTCTTTAGATGGAGTCAAAATGTTACTGCTCTCCTTATCTGTACACTTTTGCATTTACTTCCAAGTCCAACTGATCATAGATGATTTGTGCTTTACTCTAAAACACACACATAAGCACTCACTAATCTGTGGGTGTGTGTTGTGACAGCAAGCTTCTCACTGACGGGCCTTGATCTTCAACAATCAATGACTCAAGCCAGGAGCCAGAGAAGAGAGCTGCCTCAGCCAAGTCAGCACTCTGTCTCTGTCATCTGCTTCCTCTTGTTCTTCACACGCACCATTATGTCTCACACACAAACCTCATTTTAAAATCAGAAGCCCTTTGACATGGTTTGGGGATCAGAGGAAAAAGCTGCTCTGTGTTGTGTGACTTCAGTCAGGTGATTAGTGCCAGTCTCCCTCTGCTGGTTCTGTAGCTTTACTGCATCAAGAAGGTGCTGCTACATACACACGTGGACAAATTGTTGGTACCCCTCAGTTAAAGAAGGAAAAACCCACAATCTCACTGAAATCACTTGAAACTCACAAAAGTAACAATAAATAAAAATTTATTGAAAATTAAATAATCAAAAACAGCCATTACTTTTCAATTGTTGATTAACATAATTATTTAAAAAACAAACTAATGAAACAGGCCTGGACAAAAATGATGGTACCTCTATAAAAGATTGAAACTATTGACCAGAGTGACATGATTAACTCAGGTGTGTCATTTAATTGACATCACAGGTGTTTCCAAACTCATAATCAGTCAGTCTGCCTATTTAAAGGAGACAAGTAGTCACCCTGCTGTTGGTGAAAAGGTGTGTACCACACTGACATGGACAACAGAAAGCAAAGGAGAGAATTGTCCCAGGACATCCGAAAAAAAATTATAGACAAACATCTTAAAGGTAAAGGCTATAAGACCATCTCTAAACAGCTTGAAGTTCCTGTGACAACAGTGGCTCATATTATTCAGAAGTTCAAGACCCACGGGACAGTAGCCAACCTCCCTGGACGTGGCCGCAAGAGGAAAATTGATGACAAATTGAAGAGACGGATCGTTGGAATTGTATCCAAAGAGCCCAGAGCAACCTCCAAAGAAATTAAAGGTGAACTCCAAGGCCAAGGTACATCAGTGTCAGATCGCACCATTCGTCGTTGTTTGAGCCAAAGTGGACTTCATGGGAGACGACCAAGGAGGACACCACTGCTGAAAAAACTCATAAAAAAGCGAGACTGGAATTTGCAAAAATGCATGTTGACAAGCCACAAAGCTTCTGGGAGAATGTCCTTTGGACAGATGAGACCAAACTGGAGCTTTTTGGTAAGGCACATCAACTCTATGTTCATAGACTGAAAAACCAAGCATACGAAGAAAAGAACACTGTCCCTACGGTGAAACATGGAGGAGGCTCCGTAATGTTTTGGGGCTGCTTTGCTGCATCTGGCACAGGGTGTCTTGAAAGTGTGCAAGGTACGATGAAATCTGAAGACTATCAAGGCATTCTGGAGAGAAATGTGCTGCCTCGTGTCAGAAAGCTTTGGTCTCAGTCGCAGGTCATGGGTCTTCCAACAGGACAACGATCCAAAACACACAGCCAAAAACACCCAAGAATGGCTGAGAGAAAAGCGTTGGACTATTCTAAAGTGGCCTTCTATGAGCCCAGATCTGAATCCCATTGAACATATGTGGAAGGAGCTGAAACATGCCATTTGGAGAAGACACCCATCAAACCTGAGACAACTGGAGCTGTTTGCTCATGAGGAGTGGGCCAAAATACCTGTTGACAGCTGCAGAACGCTCATTGACAAATACAGAAATCGTTTAATTGCAGTGATTGCCTCAAAGGTTGTGCAACAAAATATTAAGTTATGGGTACCATCATTTTTGTCCAGCCCTATTTCATTAGTTTGTTTTTTTAATAATTATGTTAATCAACAATTCAAAAGTGATGGCTGATTTTGATTATTTAATTTTCAATAAATTTTTATTTATTGTTACTTTTGTGAGTTTCAAGTGATTTCAGTGAGAATTGTGGGTTTTTCCTTCTTTAACTGAGGGGTACCAACAATTTTGTCCACGTGTGTACTTACCAAACACTACTGTGGAGAAAGACACAAGTTTTACTAATAATACAAGGTTGAAATTCACAATGTTAATGGCTAAAGAGGATTTTTATTGCTCCATGTAAGCTATAAGATGTATTAGATTACATTCAAATACATGAAATGATGTGAAGACCGTTCAGGTGCTTCCTGACAAATGCTCAAATGTGGGATTATCAAACTCATCAGATTTATTATTCTACATTTATATACACTGAACTTAATTTCCTAACATGCATAAACATTATTATGTGCAGAATGACAATTCTGTAAGAAGAATGCATTAGCTCATTCTCGATCAACTTTGGCTGATTGTGCATCTTTTCAAAGCACAGATCTTCTCAATTAAACTGGTAGAAACCCTTTTCAGGTACTAATGCCACAACAATTCTAGGTCCTTACTTTGTGAAAAGGGCACACAAAGTAAAACAGCAGGCAGGTAATTAAACCACCTGCCTCATAAGGTGTCAGGTCCCCCTAAAACAGCTCTGACCTATCAGGGCATGAACACAGCACCTCTGATGGTGTCTTGTGACATGGATCCTTTGTGTCAGTGGTTTGTGGGATGGACCTCTGTGGATCGGGCTTGTTCTGATGTATCTCATGGGTGCTGATTGGAATCTTTGGAGCCTGAAGTCTGGGTTAGTGCCTTGAGCTCTTGATCTTGTTCCTCAAGCTGATCCTGAGCGGTGTTTACAATGTGGCAGGGCACTTTGTCCTGCTGGGGGCGGCTGCTCCTCTCTGGGAGTCCCACAATCAGTTGATGGGTGCAACAATGTTTAGGTTGATGGTTTGTGTCAAAGTAACATCCACATAAATGAAAGGTTTCCCCAAAGAGCAGCATACTGTAAAGAGATGATCACTTCACCTGTCAGTGGTTTTAATGTTGAGCGGTTTACTTGTTCAATCGATATACGCTGCACACTGTTTTGACCGTCAAGGCCCTTCCAGACAGAATGTGACGTGCTGCGCTCACCGCTGGGTTCAGTCTGCTGCTTGGGGGAGTTATGAAAGATCGAAAAAATAGGTGGAGTTTTTTTTCTTGCAGGACTACATCAAGGACTCAATAAAATATTATGTATGAAAATTAAAACCTTTTTACCTCATTAAATCCTCATTTACTCATAGCTCATTAACTGTCTGTGCTGATGCCTCGTTTCCATTGGCCATGCAAATATTTGTTCAAATTCGGTGAACTCTGACCGCCGTGCTTTGCTTGATGCAGTACCAAACTGTCATGGTGCAGAGCAGGCTAAAGGAAATAATGGGTTTCAGAGGCCTCAATACTATTGTTGCATTCTGTCTGAGAGGAGAGGTCAATAGGAAAGGGGGGAATGGATTTAACTTATTTAAATCCATTAAATTATTTAAATAATTACCTACAAGAGCTCAGATCAAGCGTACACCATCATTATCCTTACGGATTTGTTTAACTTTTCGTCTGTTTAATACATTTTGTTGTCTTTGCTTTTCTTTATTGAAATATTTTGTGTATTATACACATGTACATGCATTTATAAATGCACTTACGGTATGTGTAGATATGCTTTACTTATGTATTTGTTTGTGCGTATGCTTTTCATCTGGATTTTTTTGTCCTTTGCTTTGATCACATTTTGTGTTACAGACATTTACCAGAAACAGAGAGATAAATCCTTAAATCCATCTCTGGTCTTGAACAGGTTCAGTTGGATTTTTTCTCTTCCTTATTGCACTGCCTAATGCATAAAGTGTCTGATTGTAATTTGTCTCACACTTCCTGAATTACAGTCATCCCAACACACAGGAGCATCGAAGTATTTGTCAATTTATTGTCAGTTTGCACGCAAACTGACAATAAATTTACCATCAGGAGTAGTAATGCCACGTGAACGGATGCCTTGTGATGCTTTGGTACCAGTCAATGTCAAGTCGATGCAAAAATTCTGAAAATAGTTTTTATTTTTCAGATGTACTGTAAGATGCTGTAGGGAGTGAAGATGGTGAACAATATGCAGAATGGTGTAAGTTAGTGCACAGAGTCACCAACGGATAGATTTAGTGTAGAAAAGATCAAAAATCACACTTGAATCAGAGGAAATATCTTTACCTGAACTAATCAGCTCAAAGACAGACATCCAGATCTGTGCACAGAATGAAAGTTGAACAACTGTCAGTTGCTGCTTGGTATGAATATATTGTCACCGTGCTCACATATCTGAAATTAGGGATGGGTGATATAGCGGAAAAATCTGTTACAATAAAATGTATAGTCTCAATCCATTCAATAATTATATCACCTCTTTGCATAAATGACCAGGAGGAAATAGGATTCATTTAATTGTAACTGCTATACTTTAAAATGAATCACTTTACCAAGAAAATACAAAGCAGAAATGCATGACATAAAAATTAAAACTGGTCATATTTTGGAGAAATCCCCCTGATGTGAAAACATTTTACATTTGTCAGTAAAGCTCCTGTCTTATTAAGAGTTCAAACACTGGACTACATAGATCCCTGGCAGTCACCACAGATCACCAGATCCCATGCAGAGCAGTTTGGGATGAATACACACATCATTACATCCCTGTTTTGTGTGTTTGACAGATTCAAAACAATTAATAAATGGGGGGGGGGGGACCTTTTTAAGCACCAATGTGATCTCCACATAGTCAACCTATACTTACAAACAATAAAAGGAAGTTTTGAGAGAGCAGTAAGATATTTGCAACAAGGGTAGATTTGTGGGAACCGGAAAAAGATTAAGAAAGTGGAACATCCATCAGAAAATGTGTGTAGACCTTCAAAAAGATGCGTAAGAACCAAAAAACCAGATTCAAATCCGTGAGAAGTGAGAAGGACATGATACACACAAATGGGCTGAGCCTGAGCTAGCAGGACAGCCTATTTGTATTTTTAACCTGTGCACAGCATAGCTGGTTGAATCCTGTCATGTCAGTTTCCATGTTCATGATAGATGCCTTGTCTCCCTGAGGCTCCAGGCATGTAGCCGAGGCTCAGTGGAATTCCTCTGTCTGCTATTCACAAGTCCTTTTTTGACGACATATCCATTTCCTCCTACACCCTTCAGTCCCACCATAGCAGTCTCTGCAATGCTCCATCCATCCCTATTATCCATCCTAAAGTGGCAGATACCTGCCCGCATCTCTCCAAGGAGAGAGAGGAGGAAGGTGTGATAGAGTGAATCCGCCAAGACGCCCAAGGAGGAGATTTCTCTGTCACTGAGAGTAACACAAATGACAGTCTTAACATTGGATGACGTAAATATTTAATATTTTCTATGCTTGTCTTCACATAAATATGCAGTCATTACTGGTGTAACCATTAGTCTGTGTGTCATGCCATGACTCTCAAAATTAAAAGTCTCATATTATGCTTGATTTTTTTAGCTTGTGTCGTAGTTTCTCTGATGTTCGTGAAGTGCAGGCAGAGAAGAAACGTCCGTTGACACTGACTTGCTTAATAATAAGTTTATTATAAGAAAGAACAGCATCAATCAGACAGAGAGACTGTTTGGGAGAATCCAGCCAAATGAATCTTCCCGAAAAGCAATCAGAGATCATATGTACATGTTTTGGACAAGTATGAGGTCACAAGATATAATTCCTAATTAGAAGACATCTGGTCATGGAACAAGACCCTACAGATCAACCCCCTATCATTAAGACACCCAAAGAGTCATTAGGGCCCCAAAGAACAATTATCATTATCTGGACATAATGACCCCCAATCTAATCACAGCAATGACTTCCTTCAGCAAAAAATCACATCTATTCTAATAAGCAACATATTTCTCAACATATATCTCAGATCAGATACTACACTTGTTTCCTTGTTTTTTGTCCATAGCGGATTGTTTTAGTGCCTGTAGCTTTAAATGCAGCTCAGCTACTGCTGCCTGCGCACTTTTCAGGAAGAAAACTCTCTCTGCGTCTGTGAGTGACAGCGCAGAGCAAACAAAGTTGAGCACATGGCAGCCATGACAGACATTCATGAGTGAGTGTGACCAACGTTTTTCCATCATTTTAAACTTTTCAGACATTCCCAACCTGTTTGCTTGGTTCAAATGATACCCAGTGCCCTTTTGATTCTGTTCATTCTCTTGAGACGCTAAACAACTGAACCGAGATCATCCGTAGGTAAGAGTTACAGTCAATCATTCATTCATGCTTTGTAGTGTCCAGTCGGAGAGGGCAAACACACATGATATTCAGTGAAGTCCGACATGACTTGCTATTAGTCATGAGAATTTAATTTGTTGCTACATTATTTATTCAAACCCATATTGATTCTTTTTACTGAAAATACAAACAACTACAAAAACGCTACAAAAATCTGAGAGATAAATGTCTAAACAGATTTCTTGTCTACCCTAGCTCTGATTGGTTTGTGTATATTTTTGTTGGGCACAGGACAGCCACATATAGATGTCCGATTTTGCTATGAATTATGGGTAAGGGCTTCAGGAGAGACTGCAGATGTGTGGACTTACAGAAAGAGCCCTTAACTGAGTCAAAAAGTCCCCATCAGAGTCCTCATGTACTTGATGATTTGATAGTAGGACAGCTCTAAACACTTCCACACTAAACAGGAACACGTCTCTGAGTCTGCCGGTCTGTGAGTGTGGAGATTGGGTTTGGGCCATTGTTTCCAGCTCTGCTAATACAACCACAGTAATAAGTCAGCGCAAAGAGGAACTGGGCCAGAACTAGAAGGCAACAATGCATCATTGTTTCCTTGGTCTGGACGAAATGAACCAATCTGCATAGGGGTCGTACAGATCTGCAGTGCGTCCTGCTTCTAGTGGCTCTTAAAGGGGCACTGTTTTCTGCAAACACGAATTATGTTCACAGCGACCACGTTACTCACAAAAATGCAATGTGTGTATCCTTCAAGTCTAAGAATTCTCCCTTGTATATTTTCAAAACCTGCATTGTTTGCATCCATGTTAATTTATTTTCTGCATTTGCCAGCATTGCTGCTTGGAAGATAAGAGCCTCAGAGTGTAACCACTGCCAGTGTATAGCATCACAGGCATGCACATTTGTCCTCCAAAACTGTTTTAGTACTATTACTCAAAAAAGATCTGAAATTTAGCACTTCTAGAAATAGAAACCTGCCCAGATTGCCTTTACCTTTAAGATTACAAACACTGATCTTTGATAACTTAATTATGTCCAAGTTATACATACCTAATGAAAAAATGATTACCAATGTCCTCAAAATTTGACATAATTGCCCAATATTTCCCTGCTTCTTACACTAAATCCTTGAAACCCTGATCAGTTTCTGGGTGTCTTTTTTTTTTCTTTTTTTGATGCTTTTTTTTTTTTATCCTGTCACATTTTTGCTTACTCTGGGTTCATTTTTCACTGCAAAATAAAACCTGTACCTTTATGAAAGAAGCACAACCAGTTATAATGCCATAAATCAAAGGGGGGAAAAAGCAATGTTGATTTTTTTTTAATCATTATTTTACAAAAAGTGAAACAAAACTCAAAAAACAGAAGTCCCCACAAGTCTTACAAACACTTTAAAAACTGGTGGTTCCACATGGTATATGGATTAATACTTTTTCCCCCATACTTCTCTCCTATCTGCTTTATGCAAACACAAATGTGTGTTCAGACAGAAATGTGTGTCGCACATGATTAGTTTAAGGGATTTCAGGAAGTTGCATGTCTAATTGTCTGTTCTTTTCAGTCTTGGGGTATAATAAATATTGATTTTTTTTATTTTTTATTTTTATTTTTTTAAGGGTATCATGCCTTTCAAACCCCTTGCAGGTTTTGGTGTTCAGAGAGTTAAAATAGGAAAAACTGAGGCCTATACATTGTGCGTAATGGCTCTTTATTAAACAGATTTAAACAGACTTAACACCATCTTAATAGCTCAATGCAGTACGGTTCAATACCGGTGTCATTAGTGCCTTTTTACGGAGACAAAGGCCCAGATATAAATAAAGCGCGTGGAGGTTTAGTTTGTTTGTTTTCTAACGAGGCAGCAATCTAATATGATAAGTGATTTGGTTTGCTGTACAGCCGCATCTTTTAACCCAGACACCAGCATCAGCAATAAAGAGACGGATTTATGACCGAGGGAAGACAGAGGCATTACAGAGAGGCCAGCATCTGTGTCTCCCTTTGAGGGAGGAGCTGATGGCAGTATGAGTGGTAACATCGAGAAGGGTGAGGTGTGGCTCGGAGGGAGCGAGGGGAAGAAGGAAGATGGGAAGGAAGGAGGTGTGGAAAAACACTTAGAGAGATTAAACACAGGGGGATGAGTGAGGACTCTGTTTTTATGTGCATGTGTCTGCAAATGTGCTGGCGTGTGTGTGAGTGTGTGTGTCATGCGGCGGAGACGGAGTTTTGGATCAGTTTCAGGTCCTTCCCGGCAATCCATTATGGATTAGTGGTGGGTCGGCCCTGTTTTTATTACGTATGGAATCTATCATTAATGGACATCTAGAGGACTTCATAGGTATTCAATGAGAAAGACATCACTCCACTGTCAGCACTAACACTGTTTGCCTCAGTGGCGCTCAGTGTCGTGGAACCAGGAAACGGTGTTAAACTACTATTATTGGGACAAAGAGTGATACTGAGCCGGAGTTATTGCATTCATCATATGGTGACATCAGCAGGGACACACGCCGATATTACCAGGGTGGCTGGAATTAATAGGAGTATGTGTGCATGCATATGACTGCACCTGTTTTACTCAGAGACTGTGGATAAAAGATGGACATCTGAAAACTGATGCAAGAAGTGCCTTTAAGCAGAGTACCAGCAGAGTGCCACTGAGATATGCTTCGTTTAAAAAAGAATTATTAAATAATTTACACTACTCTGATTCTGTAGAAAATTAAAAAAAATAACTCATGTTGCTGTAAAGCCATTAGTGATTCACCTGTCAGACCAACTGCCATGTTATAAAACCTGTGGAAGCTTCTGGCTGAACTGCAGGGTGTGTTTACACAGAACAGACAGGAGGCAATTGTGGAAGCAAAATAAAAAAATCTAATAAATAAAATACCTGTAGAATCATTTTTTCCTCCAGTATTGGTAACAAGTGTGAGCACCTAAACAGTGCTATACATAGTTAATCCAGGTTTTTGTGTCTGTTTGTTTTGAATTTCTGAATTCTGAATTAAATAATCAAATAAATTCTACTTTTTTTTGTTGTTTTTTCCTTTTTTATGTTTCACATCATTGTACTGTACCAAACACTTTTTTTTAGCTTCTCTCCACTTCCAGCCATTGTTGTGCTGTTTCCATAGAGGTGCAGGACTTTACATTACAGTGAGAAATGAGCTGACCGTGCGTAACAATCTGACAGAAACCGAAACAAAAAAGAACAACCAGAAGATTCAGAGGGTTGAACCGAATTGCAACAGTGTGGATGGATAGGAAGATGAACCAAATTAGTGACAAGTACAACAAGAAAGGCACTTAGAGAGATAAGTGCTAATACGTCTGCAGCATTGGATTTGTAGCAGGATCGCAATCATGTGATCATCAGCATTCAGCAGACATAGTGTTCACTTGTTGTCATAGTTACAGTGACGCCATGCTGCTATCTCGCAGTGATACAGAAATCTTTAACAAACCTGTGGATCCTGACTATAAGTTACATCACTGCCAAAATCTAATCATTTGGTCCTTGTGTCATTTCTGACCTCCCCTGAAAATTTCACCCAAATCCGTTTGTCTGTTTTCGAGTAATTTTTGCTCACAGAAAGACAGACAGACAAGCGCACATCAATCGTCACATAACTCTGCCACGTTCCTTAAAGGAATAATAAAAGGGACATAATCCCTCACCAGCCTCCCCCTCAACACTGCAAATTTTGATTGATGGGATCAAGGTGGGAGATGAACACAGGCCTCTGTATGACATTTTAATAAGTTATACATAGTTGATTGTGAATTGGTACAAATTTGAACCCGAAACTGTGAGAAAAGACTTCATAATCCTGTAGTGGATCAAAATATGCTCTCTGAAGGCCCACTCTGTCCACCGTGATTCAAACACAAACTGTCCTTTCTTTAGGACATACACTAAACATGAAACCCAACAAGCCGTGTAAGTTGTTCTAGTCTAAAGTTGAATGGATATTTTAGTAGTTACACAAGAAAAGAAGAATGGGAGTATTAGGTTTCATCTCCTATTAAGGAATTGAAAAACAACATGACAACTTGAAGCAGAGCGTCTGTGTGGGACCTCTGGTGGAGGTTCTTCAGCGGTAGGAAGAAGACAAACGAGATGTGTAGGTTTGGGAGAACTTATCGATTGCAGCTCAGCTGTGGGAGCTAAAAACTATTAGAAAATACCATCCGGTTGTTTAAAGTATGGGCTTGGCTAAAGTTTATCATGGCACGTTGTTACCTTAGAGGCTATTTTATTTTGTGACAAGTCATATAGCGAGGACCTCGAGGTTTTTCAATTATTCCAACCAATTTGGAATAATGCAACTGTGACCTGAAGCCGTTTACGATGAAGGCATTATTACAGGAGAAGGCAAAGACCGAGTGCAGACGGAGGCAAAATGCAGAGCAGGGTGTTTTTTTTACCCTTGGATTGCCCTAATTATACAGAGCATTGATTTTACAATGCATCCATGGATTGATTAGAAGGGCCCTGCACCTCCCCTAAGGAAGGAGGGCTTCGCTCTCTGGTCTCCTGCTCACTGCTCTGCTCTCCACTCGTCCTCTGCTCCGTTCTCCTTTTAATTGCACCTGTTTCTTTTCTTTTCCTTTCTTTATTGTATCATTCAGCTTCCTGTCACTTTTCTTCCCTTTCCTTCCCTGCATTTTCATTTCCAGCGCTTCACTTTCTGATCTCATTCCTGATAAATCCTGATTGCACAATCACTCCTACAGTGAAACCACTGAAATGTGCATGTCCTTCTTGACTTCAAAGCTCAGTTTGTAACTGACACAAGCGCTCAACAGCAGACCTGCCGCTGATAGGATTTACATCTCAGTGCATTTCTCCTACTGATAAACTCGACACATTATGATCAGATTGTCCTGTGCTTTAAACAAACATGTTTAGGTTCATCCCTGTGTGATAGCACTGTAGTTCTTTCTGCATCATGTCCTTTAGGTAGCAATTCAAATTTGCCATCTAAGTTCCATATTGCCTTAAAGCCCCTGTCTGATTATCCGCCCTCTGAGTCTCAGGGAATTTCTGCACATTTTTTGCAGTTCTGTGAGTCCTGCACATTAACAGAAACAACACAGCCCTGACTAGAGACAGACAGAACTCGAAAATGTCTTTTACACTGTAGGATAAACCCATAAATCATGACAAAAAAGATAACAAAAGTTGAATTTCATTGATTTTTTGACAATAAAATAAAAACTGTAATCAAGTGTCACCAGATGTTATGAATACTTGGGAAAACAGTGGCTCTACATACTAGATATGTCAACACTTGGATTTTTATATTTGTTTTCATGCTTGTCCTCCGTCTGCTCAGTTTACACACAGTCTGCAGTTCAGCCAAAAATCTCCTGAATTCCGGAAATATTCCACGTCACTGTTGGTCACAGCTGAGTCACTGAAGGCTTTGGAGTGCAGAATGTTTAGTTTTTCACTGAATTTGGTTTGAACAAGCATCCATTCATCCATCCATCCATCATCTATAAACTGTTTAATCCTCCTTAGGGGTGCTGGAGCCTGTGCCCAGCTGACTTATGGTGAAGACAGGGACACCTTGGACAAGTTTATCACAGGGCTATATATAGAGACAAACAATTACACTCACATTCACACCTGTGGACAATTTAGAATCACCAATTAACCTCAGCATGTTTTTTGGACTGTGAAGTGAGCCAGGGATTTTCTAGCTGTAAGGCTAAAATGCTAACCACCAAGCCACTGTGCAGCCCTTTGATCAATTTATTGTTACTTTTCTAGATGAAAAAATCCCTGACTTCTTTAAAATGACAGTAGTGTAGCTGCACCATGGATTCCTTTATTTGAACAAGTGCAGATCTATGTCTGCCTGTCTCTTCAACCAACCCCAAAATAGAAGGCCCAGTTTTTACCTCAATAGTCAGAGACCACAGGTAAATAGAGTAGGTGACATGTCCATCCATCCATCCATTCTCTATACACCGCTTTATCCTCACTAGGGGGTGCTGGAGCCTATCTCAGCTGAATCGGGCGAAGGCAGGGGACACTCTGGACAGGTCGCCAGTCTGTCACAGGGCTACTAGATGACACGTGTAACCTTAAAATTTAGGGATTATTATGTTCACAACTTGCTTCTAATGCTCCCAAATGACCCACGACAACAACAAAAAACAGATCAATGACTGCAGGTTTGACTTTGTGGGTGTTATGAACTGATGCTAAACACCTCCACCCCCCCACCCCACTTGCTCTCTATGAATCACCTAAATGGCTGCATCCTGCTGAGTAGAGAACAGAGTCATCTCCAGGGGATGATAAATATTAGCAAAATAATTGATGGCAAAACAAATTGCATTGATTGCACAGACAGGATACATCCTCATTAGACAAGCTACTTGAGAAAACACTGATGACAGCAACTTGATAATTGCACAGTAAAAAAAATGAGAATGTCCACTGCATTTTCCAACTACCTTAGTCTCTTTTTATAGTTAGGATAACAAAGTTCTGCTATAAGTGGTGTTTTGAAGGGCATTTAATCTGTAGCAAAAGATTTTAGGGAAAGGCTTTGAGTAACCTGTTGGAATGCTTTTGGACTTCATGAACAGTTAATTGCTGATTTTTTTGTGCTGAGTTGATTCAGTACATTTAGATTTATTTATTTTTTGTTTTGTTTTAAAAATGTTTTTGGCAAAGATTTATTTTATAAATATAATATGAAACAAATACAAAAGGTACCATTGGTTTTCCTGCAGTCTGTACGCTTGTAGTGCAGATTGTCCAACAGAGGTTGCAAATTTTTGGCTGCAGAGGAGTCCATGTGAACCCTCCAAGACTTGGATGGATGATCAAGTGAGGTCATGCATGCTCTAAAGCCTGACCTCCAGAGTGTTTAGTTCAGGGGCGTCTAATTAGTCACTTTATGTGCTTGACTTTTTTGTTGGCTATCTAGTCTTGCACGTGGAAACAAACCTGTATGCACACTGGACAGGAGCTCATCCTTTTTCCCCAATGTTTTGGAAAGAGCTAAATTGGCAAGCTACATGGAGCTACAATAGGGATATAAATGGGAAATATACCAGGTTAAAAAGAAAGCCACAATTCTCCTTTCAAGGAAAAGATGAAGAAGGAAAAGAAACAGCAGCAGCCCACAAACCTATGCAGACATGTCACAGAGTTTTAGGACGTAATCTAAATTCAACACAAGGTTCCCACCTGATATCTAATGACGGACAGATCATGAAATCCAGGGATACTTTAGAACACCTCTGTTAACAGTAATAAGGGGTGCAGCCTCAGCAGAAAATTGCAATGTGGCTTCAGTTCTGATCAGTTGTGAGACACAAGCTGATTATCTGATATGTATAACTCAATCTGTCCACTTATGCAAGAAGATAAAAACTAATTCCATCTCAGCCAGTTTTACTCTTCAGTTATAGGCTATTCTAAACATTCATCTGTAATAAAGATGATATGGAATGGGATTGATCTGAGACAGAGTTGTTGGTCAGTTTCTCCAGCATCATCAGATATCACAGGGTTTACCCATCGTCTCTTTTAGCACCCCTCTGCATCTCTGTTGACTTCCCCTCTCTCACCTTTCCTCTGTGCAATGAGGCGTTCCTGTTGGACAGCAGGGAGGGGCAGAAGAGAAACCAATATATAATGAGAAGACTGAAATGCAGAGATGATGATGTTTATCTTATAATGAAGAGAGGTACACAGTCGGATAGGAAGGATCAATTGCTGTGGGCAACGGGGGAAAGTGGAAAAAATAGTAGTGCGGGAATGGAGAGAGACGAGTGTGTTTAAAAATCAATTACACAGTAAATATGACACGAGTCAGCAACGACGCCCTCGGGGGAACCCAGGAAATATGTTCCTGCCTGCATGTCGGTAAATCTGCACTCCCTACAAATGAATTCCTAATTTTATGTACAGGAATGAAAAGAGGAAAAAAACACTCTGTGTGTGGTGGTATGTGTGCTGCTTATGTACACATGCTATAACTCCCAGGGGAGAGCATTATTAATTGATGGGAGAGAGTAAAAGAAGTTTTTTTTTTTCCTGATGAGGGAGAGGAGGGAAGAGCAGAGCACCGACCCGGTGTTACCTCTGATCTTCGGGAGTGTCAGCAGGTCGGCGAGCCAAAGGAAAACACTGCAGCAGCTGGTGCTTTGAACCAGCCTCAAAGATTGACCTGAGGAGGCCGGGAGAAGTGGATGAGAGGACAAGGACGGAAGAGGGAGAGTATGATGAGGGGAAGGCCAGGAATAGCTGTCCATGGAGCGAAAACGGATGGGATAATGTAGAAACACAGAGCATGATGGTAGATGAAATTCAAAACGGAGATAAAAGAATGAGACCGCTGACTTGAAGAGATGCCATGAAATTAACGACTTTGGGAGCCCACACAGCAACCCAGCAACACAAGGGGAAAAAAGCATATTAAATGCTAGAAATTGCGTTAAACCCTTGAGATTTTGCATGCACTGACAGTAGCCCTCTGGTTCCAACTGCTGATATACAGAATCTATAAAAGTATTCACCCCCCTTGGAAGTTTTCCCTTTTATTGCTTTTCAATTTTCTATAGGGGTCAACTCAGTCTGGCTTCTTGGACAATAATTTACCAAAAAAGACTCTTTGATATCAAAGTGAAAACAGATTTGTACAAAGTAATGTCAATTAAATAAAAATTCAAAATGTAAAATAAGTATCTGCATACGTATTTCCCTCCTTCAACTCAGTGTTTAGTAGATGAGCTTTAGGCTGCAAACACAGCACTGAATGGGTCTCCATCAAACATCCATATCTGGACAGTGCAATTCTCACTTGTCTTTGCAAACTTATCAGATTGCACAGGGATCATGAGTGAAGAGCGCTTTTCAAGCCCAGCCATAAATTCTCAAATGGATTGTGATCTGAGCTCAGACTTGTCCAGAATATTCACCTGGTTGTCTTTAAACCATTACTTTGTAGCGTCAAAGTCACCTCTCAGGTCCCAAGTCACAGTTTCTCTTACAGAGTGCATCAGGTTGTCTTCTAGGATTTCTGTATACTTTGCTACATTCATTTTACCCTCTGTCTTTACAGCCCTTCCAGGTTCTGCTGCTGAGAAGCATTCCCACATCACGGTGCGGCCACCACCATGCCTTAACAGTGGGGATGGTGTATTTGTGATAATGTGCAGTGATTGTTGTCCGCTAAACATAGCATCTACTCTGGTGGCCGAGAAAAAGCTAAAACAAAACAGAAAGACAAAGAATTAATTATATTTCCTCACTTAACATTTTACTACCTGACTGTTCCCTTAAATACAATGAATTGCTACAGTCCAGGAGTGTAATTTGAACAAAGTATAAAGAGAAAACCTTAAGCGAGCATTGATTTGGTCATATGAAGGTTAAAATGACCATTTTTGTTCAATATATAGCTGTATATACTCCATTTAAGCATTTTATTGACTTTAGGAACAGACTTAAAAACTGGTCATTGCAAAAACTTCCCTAAGATGTGATCGCAGCATGAGCTAACACTCCTGACTGAAGCGTCATTTCATAGATATGAGTGTGGTACTGATGTTGTTATCCAAGTCTCTGCAAGCAAGCAGATCGAGATACTTCCCCAAATGTCAAGCTATTCCTTTAACCAGCAGGGTGCTAGTCAGTATTTCAGCCAACTTCTTACCCACACAGAGCTCTGTGGCACAGAGGGATAAGATACAGAATAATCAGGTTTGTTGCATATACATCTAACTCGTTAGTAGAATCAGTTTATTGTTGGATGATTTGGGGAATTTGTCACATTCAAGCCAAAGCAGCTTATACCCCAAAATCTAATGCACCATTAAAATAAAGCCAAGTAACAAAATTACTATGCTGGGATGGTGCTTTGTGTATAGCATCAGAATGGGCAATGCTATCACAAGTCATTAGTATCATCACTGCATTTATATCTAAGGACCATTTCCTCCGCAAGAAAGTGTAAAATACAAAGTGACACACCCACAGAAACACACAAACACACTACCAGTCACTCCTCTCTCTCTCTCTCTCTCTCTCTCTCTCTCTCTCTCTCTCTCTCTCTCTCTCTCTCTCTCTCTCTCTCTCTCTCTCTCTCTCTCTCTCTCTCTCTCTCTCTCTTGCTTTCTTTCTGCATTTTCACCAGCTCTGCATTTCCCCTATAGTCTTCATCTGGGTGGCTGGGATGGCTTGGCAGGGCAGCAGTATTGGGTCTGGCCCTAATGAAGAGCATTGATCCTTGTTGGGTTATGAGCAGGCTTTAGTGGCCGTGTTGAGATGTTAATAAGCCTGGCCTTATTCCGGAGGAGCTTTAATTAGCCTGTTGGAAATGTGCTTACGGGGCGCACTGTCACTCTGTTGTGGCACACATTCCTGAACACACACACACACACACACACACACACACACACACACTCCAGAGGTCGCACACAAGCAAATCTGTGCAAGGGCAGCTGCACAGATCCACTCACATGCATATACAGTACAGTCAATCATTTCATGGACCACTGAGATGGCGACCAAAACTACGTTCTCCATTTATTCAATTAATAGTTTCATTAGCGAGTTAGGCAGTGTGAATGTAGTTAGTCATGCTTCCCACACACATACTCATCTTAATGCTGCACTGTACGCACTCCCTGTTCTTCTTTGTCCTCATCATCACCATCTTCTTTTGCCTTCTTCTGCAACTTCAAGTGAGGAACTGATACAGATACTGGTTAACCACCAAATGCAAGTTATATAAAGTCAGTGGTTGAGGTTCAATGAAGGGAATTTTAAAACTTTGGATCCATGGCTAAGAAAGGTTTAAAAATTTTTACCAGTTGCATGAGTTCATCTTAATAGTTTTTTTGTTTTGTTTTCCTGAAAATCTAACGAAAGATCTAAAACTTTGTACACATTTAAAGTGACCAATACTGTTGGATCCAAACATTGATCAGTTTTGACACTCTGGCCAGACATCCCAGCTAGTTTTCTTTGTTCAAACGAGCAAACATACTAACAATATTTTCATTTCCGTTTCCAGAATGTTCATTTTAAAGGTAGGATAACAAAAGACATTCTAAAGATGTTTGGTGATGACATTAGACTGTTATGCCTTAATGATCTTAAAGCAAATGCTGCATTTGGAACTTCCTTCCATTGGTAATGTATCACATTATAGGAACATTTTGTGAAAAAATATTCTATTATCTGAGACCTCAGTAACATGCAAAGTTCTATTAATGTATTCTTGCCCAAACAAATGTTGCATTGTTCCTTTGCTATCATGGAACAAAATCTGTAGTCCTGACAACATCCTCCAAACATCCTCTGAATGTCGAGTCTTATTTACGTTTCATCTTATAGGATCATTATTTGAAGTACAAAATTCTTTGAACATTCGATGAATGCTTTAAAGATCAGTACAACTTGTAGGCAATGTTAGCTGATGTGGGGATGCTTCCTGCTAACTGGAATGGTCTTGTGGTCCAAAATTGCTAAGGTAGGATACACTGCAGAACTGATGATACTATAAAAAGATGATGTCCAGAACTGTTTAAGACCAAGATTTTTCTTGTAGGAATGGGATGCAGATGATTTATTACTACATCTGTGACAAGTCTGTTGTATAATATGGGCAGAAGGCGTTACTTCGTCCAACATACATTCAGATTCTTGTCAAATGCTCCAAAGAACAAAGCACGAATTAAAGGAAAGAGAACAACTGGGCTGCAAGGTGAGGACAGGAGGGTTTGAAACTGATTGAATGTATCTCACACAAGACATATCACAACTGAATCGTCTGTGCATGTTGTTAGCTTTTCACCGACACTAAATCAGAATGCCCACCTGATGTCCCCTGTGATGTTCCGCTGCTTTTCTTTGACCACTCCAGTCCCACTGTAACATCAAATGTACCGACTTCCAACAGGGACGGAAGCAATAAGTCCTCTTTACTTAATATACTTTGGGTCCTCACATTTTCCACAGCTGTTACTTTGGTGTAGATATTGCAGCTTCTCTGAGACCCCACAAAGCCGCTGATGCTGCCAAAAACCCATTTTTCCATCAAAGCATAAAGGCACTATGGAATATACAGTTCTCACTGGGAGCATCTGAAGGGAGAAGGGGACAAAGGTTTCCTGCCTCACTCATGTCCTGTCATGTCTCTATTTCACAACATGCAGCACAAATCATGTATGAGTGTTACTTGGGGCTCTGGGGCTTGATACCTTTTTTTTAATCAAGCTTTAATCCGCAGTGTATTATTGTTATCACTTGATTTATTAAATTAAATTATTTAAGAGAATGACCAAAGGAGGTCAGCTCAGCACTCTGCATCGTATTTGCACAGTTAGACATATTTAAACATGGTAGCTTCCCGTCATTGCTACAGTGTTTGACTGCTGCTTCAATGGAGCCGAAAGTTGCCTTAAAAAGCATACACATTAAAAAATAAAAATCAAAATCTGCAGGATTTGAACTGAGGAGGAGACCAATCTGTACGCTGTTTTTTTTTTAACTTATCGTTAATGGGCAGCATTTCAGTCAGTCTGTATCAAACAGAAAAGGACACTAACAAGCATCACATCCTGCACTGATCAGCTACAACATTAAAACCACCCGCCTAATATTGTGTAGGTGCTGCCGATGCAACTCTGATCCATTGGGGAATAGATCTCTGAGTTGTAATGTAGTGTCTGGCACCAGGACATTGGCAGCAGATTCTTTGGGTTGTTGCAGGGTGGAGTCTGTAGATATGACTTGTTCTGGCTCATCCCACAGATGCTTGAATGAGACCTGAGACCTTCAAAAAGTCAGATCAACGCCTTGTGCTCATTGTTGTGTTCATCAAGCCTGTAGTGAGTTTTGGTATGAAATGGCACGTTGTCCTGCTGTGGGAGGGTCTTCAGTCGGGAGTGCTACTGTGGGGGTGTGCTTGGTCTGTAATGGGTGATATGTGTCAAAGTAACACCTACATGAATTCCAGGATCAAGGTTTCTCAGCAGAACATTGCACTGTAATGAGACGATCAATGCTGCTTACTTCACCTGTCAGTGGTTGTAGCTGATCAATGTATATGCACTTCTTAAATAATGGAAAAATGTGTAAATGCCACTGACTTCAGCCCGAGGTAAAGCATTCATTTTTTGAAACCAGTAGTCTGACTCACCAGATGAACACTGCAGATAAAGCTCACCATTGGCCTCTTCTTTCATGTGACTCTTCTAGTCTTCTGCTAATAACATGTTGCTAGTTTCAAATTTGGGCTGCACAGTGACTTGGTGGTTAGCACTTTTGCAATGCAGCTACAAGATCCCCGGGTTGCATCCCAGGCTTTTTTTCTTCTCTTTTCTTTCCCTATGCATGTTTGAGTTTCTCTGGGTACTACGGCTTCCTCCCACAGTCCAAAATCTTGCTCAGGTTAATTGTTACCTCTAAATTGTCTGTAGGTGTGTCCCCATGACCCTAATGAGGATAAAGTGGTGTATAGATAATGGATGTACGGATAGCTTTGAATCTCTCCTCACAATGGAGAACAAGAACTATAATTTCTGGACTAGGAAGCTACACACTGAACATTTTGTTGTGCCGAGCACTTAGATCATGCAATAAGGCAGCCTGGCTAGTGTTTTTTCTTCTTTGGTGAATTAGGAATTTCATGGCAGTATCATCTGACAAACAGACACAAAAAGAAAAATAATAATAGTAGTGGAGTCATTTAAAACAGCTTGGATTACTGCTGTTTCTTTATTACTAGTCTCTTGAATGACATAATTCATGTTAGTATCATCTTTAGTGCATCTATTACCAGGGCTCACTGATGAGAGCCCAAAGCCTCAACACAAGGACAAGCAGAGTAAAAATGCATGTACTGGGTAAAATGTTCAACAAGGTACAACATCAGTCAGAAGAACACAGTTACAGAGTAGAAATCAATGTCCAAACAAAACAAAAAAAACGGGTCCAAATGAGATAATGCTGGAATACAAAGGCAAGCATTCAGTGACAGTGTGGAGGGGAGGAGACTTATACTGAAGGAATAATGAGGGAAGTGGCTGCAGCTGAGCGAGGAGGTGGAGATGATCGAACTGACAAGAGGGAGGGACAGATCTGAAACCACAAGAGTCAGTAAAGCAGTAACCGCTGTAGTACAGAATGGTCTGCTAAAGAGCAAATAAAACCACAAAAAGCAGTCTAGCTTGTTTGTATTGCTTTAAACCAATCACAGTCAAGCAAAGAGTGCAGGTTTAATGTTCCCTCAAAATAGTGACAGGTGGAATTGTACTGGTGGAACATTTGCAAGCAGGAAGGTGATAACAATCATTAAAATGGATAATCCACTGAAATAAAACTATCAGAACCGCCTACTGTATGGTCCAAATCTTCTGCTAAGCCTTATGTTTTCAGTGTTTTACGTTACTGCTTGAAGGCTGTTCTTGTTTCCCGTAGTGAAGGGGATCTTGAAGACGGGAACACAGATAGCGGAGGGGTGGAAAAAGTCGGCAGGTTTATACCCACATCATACATCTGGTGAGTCAGACTAATAAATGAGCAACATTTACTCACTCTCCTGACAAAACATAACAAAGGAATGAATGAAACGGTGGCACATACACTACCGTTTAAAAGTTTGGGGTCACTTAGCATTTTTTTCAATGAAGATAACATTAAATTAATCTGAAATACAGTCTAGACATTGTTACTGTGGTAAATGATTATTCTAGCTGGAAACGGCAGATTTTTAATGGAATATCTACATAGGGGTACAGAGGAAGATTTCCAGCAACCATCACTCCTGTGTTCTAATGCTACATTATGTTAGCTAATGGTGTTTAAAATCAATCCTCACTGGGGATTTATGTTAGGAATAATTAAATGTACATTACACACTATTGTCTTGGGGTTTGTCTTTTTTAGCCACAAGCTCTTTTGTGTGATTTGTTTTGATATCACAGGTGATTACTCCTACTCTGATTGAATTCATAGGAGTAAATAGATTCTTTTTCAGAAAGCACATGACGTGAAACTTGTGCATTGACGTTACGTTACGTTAATCCTCTTCACTCCTAGTGGAGCATAGGGCCTCAACAGCAGCTCTCCACTTCTCCCGGTCTCTGGCTTTCCTCTTGGCTTCCTCCCAAGACAGGCCGATGGTCTTCGGCTCATCAATGATGGATCGTCTCCATGTCTGCTTTGGGCACCCACGCTTCCTCTTGCCTTTAGGGTTCAATTCAAGTGCCTGCCTGGTGACATTTGCAGGTTCCTTCCTCAGCGTGTGGCCGACCCATCACCAATTTCTCCTCCTGATCTGGACATCCATAGGCTCTTGGTTGGCCCGAGGCCACAGGTCAGTGTTTGACACTCTGTCGAACCACTTGACGTTGAGGATCTGCCGGAGACACTTGTTGATAAAGGTCTGGATCTGTTTGGAGCTTCTGTTGATGACCCTCAACGTTTCAGAGCCATACATGAGGACGGATTTGACGTTTGAACTGAAGATGCGGAGTTTGGTGCGGGTTGAGATAGCGGTGGCCTTCCACACTGGTCGAAGGATGGCAAAGGCCTGGCGTGCTTTCTTAATTATGGCCGAGATGTCCTCGTCTGTACCTCCTGTCGAGCTGATTTTGTTGCCCAGGTAAACAAACTCCTGCACATCTTCCATTGCCACTCCTTTGATGGTGATAGGGGCCTCCTGCCTGTTGTTTGTCCTAAGTTCCTTTGTCTTTTCTTGGCTGATCCTCAGTCCAACACGCTGCAAGGTTTCTCTCAGGGCGCCTACCTTCTCTTGCATGTCTTGCAGGCAGTGTGAAAGTAGAGCATTTGTGTGCATTGACCAGATCTGTTATTGACGTAAGAAGAGAGGACGGGAAATGGAGAGGCTGTTGTGGAGGAGAGTCAGACCTGTAATCTGTCCTGATGAGTGGTAGTTTGTTCTAAAGGGTAAGTCACACAGAAAGTCAGAAAACACATACAGTATAAAATAAAATATACTTCCAAATTAGGGAAAATACATCTAAAAATTATTATAGTTTTCTTTTGTTTTCTTTTTTAATTATTTTTTCTCCTTGGGCCATCTGCAGAGATATTTTGTGAATAATTACATTCATAAAATAAAATAGTTGTACTCCAAAACCTTTAGGTTCATCAATGTATAAAAGGTGTTTGATCAAAGTAAGTTATATATACAAAAAAAATGTATTTCTCCATAAAACAAATACTGACAATGCCTGTACATTTATTGTTCTTGGGCTTCTTGGAATTAGAGTATTTTACTTTATTTATACAGGACTGATTTTTGTCAGCCATTGCTTCCAGTGATCTGTCAGTTGTTAAATAATTTCTTTACATGCTTTTTTATAGCGTAGAGTAGAATTAAAAGTCAACAATCATAGATATTAAAGAATACACATATTACTGTGGATTGCACAGTGGCTTGGTCGTTAACACTGTCGCCTTGCAGCTAGAAGTTCCCCGGTTCGCGTCATAGCATTCCTGGGATTTTTCTGTAAGGAATTTGCATGCTTGTATGCGTTTGCTTTCTCGGGGTGCTTTCTCTCACAGTCCAAAAACATGCTGAGGTTAATTGGTAAATCTAAATTGTCCGTAGGTGTGAATGTGAGTGTGATTGTTTGTCTCTATGTGCAGCCCTGTGACAGTCTGGTGACCTGTCCAGGGTGTCTCCTGCCGTCACCCTAAATCAGCTGGGATAGACTCCAGCGGCCCCACAACCCCACAGAGGATTAATCAGTGTATAGATAATGGATGGATGTATGTATTACTGTAATATAGAAATGACTGGTGTCTTGAATGATGCCAAATTAAAAGTCAGTGGAGTCACAGAGTCACTGCCACAGAAAGAAAGTGTTTCAGTGTAGCTGTTGAAGAGGTTTGTGTTAAGCAGCAGCAGCAGTGCAGCAGTCGTCTCATCAGATAAAAGCCAGTGTAACTATCAGCATGGATCAATGAGCTGAAAACACACAACCCTACTGACTGACTGACTGACTGACTTACTGACTGGAAAACAGAATAAACATTCAGGGCGCTTTGGCCAAAAAGTCTCTGGTCTTTTGCTGTGTACATGTACAAATGTGTATAAGTGGTGTGAGTTTGTATGGTCAGGCTTTGTGTCTCATTGTGATTGTCTTCTCTCTGGCTGTTGTCTTTTACCTGAGCTCTGTTACGTTTCAACAAGAAATTTCAACAGTCATGTCATATATGTGTCCTTATATCACTAAGAATTCTATACCAATATGAAGTAGTGACGTGTAGTAAATACATAGGCTTCAATAACTTTATGCCTTAGTATGCATTTTTTGACTTTATTGTTTTCCATCACTGTTGGCAGTAAAAATATATTTAATTGCATTCTGTGTTTTATTTAAACTGTCTTAAATCGAATTTCATCAGCACTGCAGAAACTATGGATTTCCCAGTAAGCTGTGATATCAAAGCTCTGTAATACAGTCTATACTGCTGTATTGAACTGTGGCTTTACAGTAAATACATGCTGGCAGGATTCTCTCTTGTATATGTTATAGTAGTATTTGTACACAGGTGATACTGGTTGTGTTATTTTTAGGTAAAAGATCCAATCACTTCTTCCAGACCTCTTCTTCAGGACCTCCAGAGGGAAGCTCTCACTGCTGCCTGCTCATTGGGGGATACAGGACAGCAGTCAGTTCATCAGTGTCATACACTGAGGTTGTCACTGGCCCAACCCTGCACATCCATGTCACAGACTGTTGGCCCTCCACTGGGGCAAGACAAGCCTGGGGTGGGGTAGAGGTTGTTGGAGGGCAGGAAGTGCTGGCAGTGGTGCATGTCATGTCAAGTTGTCTGTAATTGCAGTGATATAAACAAACACACGTTCTGTGGATTGAGAAATCTTGGTTTCACTCTGAAGCAAATTAGCTTCTCTATTGGACTTTATGGAAACAAATGGCGTTATTACACTCAACAAAAATATAAACGCAACACTTTTGTTTTTGCTCCCATTTTTTATGAGATGAACTCAAAGATCTAAAACTTTTTCCACATACACAATATCACTATTTCTCTCAAATATTGTTCACAGATCTGTCTAAATCTGTGATAGTGAGCACTTCTCCTTTGCTGAAATAATCCATCCCACCTCACAGATGTGCCATATCAAGATAATGCTTAGACACCAAGATTAGCAGGAGATATGTTGCACTGCATGAGGCAAATGGTGGTCACACCGGATACTGACTGGTTTTCTGAGTCCCCCTGAGCCCAATGTGGTTCAGTTTGGCCTCATAATTATGAAGCTGCTTCTGAATGAAGCTGGAGATGTTTTTCATGAATGAGATTGAAATTTTCTTCAAAAATGTCTCTTTTTTCTTTGCGTATCTGCTGAAGAAGTGTTTTAACAGCCATAACCTTGTAATATGTGATAATTTTTAGCTATAAATGTGTATCACAGACATTTATTTGCTGTGCTTCATTCAGTTGAATGACACTATAACATACTGACACTCTATATTTCCGTTCTGACGCTCACCAAAGCTGACACTGAACTGTATAGCATTTGAATTCTTGCTGACCTCAGCTCAGTCTTTGGTATATTGGACAACACTTGACTTGATCAGCCATGTGAAGGTTTCTTGTTGGCATCACTGAAAAGATTGTAGATTGTTTCATGTTCTGTCTGTCAGATTCTATGGGGTTCCTCAGGGGTCTATTGTGGGTCCCCTACTGTTAACTGTATAGATGCTACAGCTGGGGCATACAATAAATAGACATGACATTGACTTCCAGTGCTATGATGAGGACACCCCACTGTAAATCCTGGTACCATCGAAGTTTCTCATATTATGTCATGCCTTGCTGAAATTCTAAAATGAATAATAATGCATTTCATGCAGCTGAGTGAACCCCAGTAAAGGTGACAGGGCTACTTGGACATCTCAGCTGTGAATTCTATTCCTGAGATGTCAAATAAGCAAACTCAGTATATTCTTTTAAGTCTCTTCTTAACACTCACTTTTATTGTTTGGCATATTCCTAACTGTTGGTTTTCATGATATTTTCTGTTTTGGCTCTTATTTACCTGTAATGTCTGTTTTTATTGCAAAGCACTTTCTAACTTTAAGTTGCTGTTATTATTATTATTGTTGTTGTTACTATTGTCTTGTTTAGGCTAATTTAGCAATAACTCATAAGAGCTGGGTGCTGCTTAAAACCCTGAAATGGTGTCATTATCATTTTTTTTTAAATAAAGGAATTTATATTGAAATACATCAACTTCAGCACTGTTTTTTTCTTTTGTGATATTAAATTTGTCATTAACATTGATGGAATTTCAATGTTTGTTGTGCCAACCAACATATTTGTGGCATTGTGACATCTCTACTCGACTTGTTTAATTTCTGCTTGAATAGTTTACTTTTTAAATTTGTGGTTTGTTTGTTTTTGAACACAAGGCTTTGACATTTTATTGATGATGTGAGAATCACCATTAAAATCCACAGAGTCCCTAACTGCAGCGGGTGGATTTTACGACTGTTGGTGAGGTCCCAGATCTGTAAAGGTCTTGTTGTTGTTGATATGCTGACCTCAGTGCTGTCCAAGAATAGCTACCTGGGCAGGACCCCTAGAGCCACATTCTAATAAACAGCACGGGGATCTCTAGGACAGCATGCATGCAAACCTGCTGTCTGTCTGCTGTACTTCTCTCTCTCTCTTTCTATCTGTCTCTCTCTCTCTTTATAACAAGCTCAAATTTCCCTCATGCAGAAACTCCCTGTAGTCAAAAACAGCTTTGGACAGCAAACCTGAACGGCCCAGGGCTGCAAGGACACGCTGCTCAAAATTCGATGAAGCATTTATTAATAGACAGTGAGTTTGTCTATGTATGCACTATATACCGTGCCTGTACATAAATTGCTTACAATTCTTGGAGGATTGTAGATATAATGCAAAGATATGATTACACAAAATAATAAATTACCTTTTTGCGTTGTGCTGTAAATTGCCATGCTCTGGTAAGTAGAAATGCATTTGGTCTCTCGCTCGCTTTCCACCTCCCACACACACACACAAACAAACACACACACTGTCTTTCCATCACACACACACACACACAGGCAGTCATACACACACCTGAGAGGGGTGCCGTAGAGCCTCAGAGGCCCACTTAGTGGCTGTGTGGATTTGATGAGAAGGGCCTTTTGCTTTATTTAGTGAAGTGCTGCCTAATATGATTATGGTCAGCATGCCTCCTGTTCTCGCTCACATCGGAGAACACACTGGGAGCTATTACCCAAGTACCCAATGACCGACCCCTCTCCTAGAAAGAGAGAACGAGAGAGCGACAGGAGGAGACACCTTTAAATAAAATCACAGGTAACTCGAATATCGCAAGTGTTGAGAAAGTGCAGACATCTGCAGACGCTGCGCAGGACGACATTAAGAAAGCAAGCCGTACACTTGACCTCTTCAGGCATAACAAATAGTCAAGGCTGCATTCAGGCATAACTGATCATCTGTCATTGTCCCACAGAGGTCACATTTAATGGGATATTGGCAGTCAGCAGCCTTGATGTCCGTGCCCAATGAGGAGAGAGCATTATGCATTATAACAATGCCACAGAGCTGGGAGGTACGGTATGTCACCGTGCACACTGGTGCTCATATTACACACTGTAGTGACAAATCATACAGGATGGTTTTACAAGTGTAAAGCTTATCAAAGTGATCTCAGGTCCAGTATGCTGCAGATTCTAAGCATGTGTTTCACTGACAGTAAATACTACACACAATGACACCAATTATTTTTATTGCTTCAATGAGGGCATAATGCTGTGTACAGCTGCAGTTTCATTGGTGTATGCAGTTCAGTGGAAAGCATATAATTACTGCAAAATAATATACAGTAAGTACTGTATGTACTGGGAAGCAAATGTACTGAATGTATGTAAATTTGATGTTATATATTTACCTTAAGTGTTCATGTATATAATCTACATGGCCCATGTGCAGCATATAGATAGCCATATGTGTGTCTATATTGTGATACATATACGAGTGTGTGCATGTCCAAACACATGGGTAAATGTGTGTCAGGCGGCTCCATTTCATCCTACTCTACATGCTGGAAAGAAAACCACATTGATCCCGGTTCAGGTCTTCCTTTGCTCTCAAACAGCTTCAGTTCATGGTGTCATCAACTCCCAAAGATGTTGGAAATCTTCCTCTGAGATTCTGCTCCATGTTGACATGATTCATCACATCATCTCTTCAGATTTGTTAGCTGCACATTCATGCTGCCAATCTCCTGTTCTACCACGTCCCAGAGGTGTTCGACTGCATTTACATCTGCTGCCCAGGGAGGCCACAAATCTTACTGTCGTATATAAAAATCACTTTAAGATGACTTTTGCTTTGCGACATGATGCACTGTCCTGCCATAAAGGGATGCACATTGTCAGGAACAATACTCATAATATGATTCAAAACATGATGTGACACTTAAACCACACTTGATTGGTATTAAGGTCCCCATCGTGTACAAGATGCAAGGCAGGTTGGGTTAATGGATTCATGCTGTTAACACCGAATTCTGAATTCTGTTGTAGTCCATCATCCTCAAGGTTGTTGTGAGTCTGAGCTGCCTTTCTGCTCAGTGCACTTGTAAGAAGAGGTTATGCAAGTTATTGTAGCTTTTCTGACTGTTCTAACTAGTCTGACTACTCTCCTCAGCAGCTCTCCTCAATGAGATGTCTCCACTTGCAGAACTGCTGCTCAGTGGATGATTTTTGTTGTACAGATCAGCATTTAAAGTCACTTAGAACACATTTTTCTTCATTTTTTCAGATGTTTGAATTGAACATTAACTGAAGTGCCTGGTGTGTGTCTGCAGTATTTTATGCTGCGCTGCTGTCACCTGACTGATTTCATCATGAATATGCAGGATTTCAAGTACTTACTGAATTAGGGGCATTCTCTTTTCATTCTTTTGTGTTTTTTTCACTTTGATCCGTAGGTAAATTTGGTAAAGAAGTTTTGTTTAGCAGTGTTTTTTGTTGGTATGCAGGGATATCAACCATGCTCACATTGTACTCTGTAGCTGTAGCATTTCACATATGGTGGATTTTTGTTAACCTGCAGGACTGTATATGGGTGGACAGCTATTTCTGTTAGTTCTCTTTTTCGTTTTTTAGTAAATTCTGAAGGTATGATATTGTACTCTGATTTTTATTCTTTGTTTAAGTTATTTTGTTGCTTTATTCATGGATAGACTTCTTTGGTTGCTATTTTGGCCTTTATTCGCCCTGAAGGCAAAACTTGACTCTTCAACCCTGTAAAAATTGTAGATAAATATCAAAACTGAACAATTTGTGTTTGTTTCAATATTTTATTACCCTATGATCACTTTCAAATGCATTTAAATGAAGTGATTCTTTGAATTCAAACAATCATGTGTATTTATGTCACATTTCACTGCTCGTATATGAAGTGTGGAATATGCATTACAGATAAAACATATTTCTTCATCGATTTCCACATTACAGCCTGACAAACCTCATAAAATGTGAACTTAGAAGAGCTGAATAATGACATGCCAGTTGGTTATTTGCTGAAGCTCTTTTTCTATGTATTGTGAATGTCTTTTTAATGATTTTCTCCCACAGCAGTGTACTCTGTTGGAGAACTGAGAGGCAGTGACACTTCAGCAGGCGCTGTTTGAACGGACTGTTGGCCTGTTGCGAGAGTAAATATGCAGTAGTGTTGAATCAGAACACTGAGTTCAGAGAAGCTACGGTGACTTGACTGCAGTCTCTCAGCCTGCAGACGCAGTGCAGGGACTTGACACAGCCCCTGATGAGAAAGTGTATACTGCCCCCTCCTGGTTACTGTCTGACCTGCACCTCCTGCATACAGGAGGGCCAAATATTAGCTGGACTAGCATTAAATGAATAGTTTTTTTTACATTAAAATTACTTTTTCTGAATTAACCCCAACCTAAACAGTCTCTTTTGATCTTGCATTCAAAAAATGATTCACAAAATTTAATTAAACATCAATAAATCATTTTTAATTACTATAAATCATGTGAAAAGAACAAAGATATTAATTATAGGCAGAACATTTTACTATTTTACAATACTTTGTACTTTATCCATCCATCAATCCATTCTCCATACACCGCTTTATCCTCACTAGGGTCGCAGGGGGTGCTGGAGCCTATCCCAGCCGACTCAGTGAAGGCAGGGGACACCCTGGACAGGTCGCCAGTCTGTTGCAGGGCTACATATACAGACAAACAATCACTCTCACATTCACACCTACGGACAATTTAGAATAGCCAATTAACCTCAGCATGTTTTTGGACTGTGGGAGGAAGCCGGAGTGCCCGCAGAAAACCCATGCATGCACAGAGAGAACATGCAAACTCCATGCAGAAAGATCCCAGGCCCAGGCCGGGATTTGAACCGGGGATCTTCTTGCAGCAAGGCGAAAGTGCTAACCACTACGACACTGTGCAGCCCTACTTTGTACTTTAGTATTTGTTTAATTTTACAACAGAGAGAAATTTTCAAGTACATAACCATGCAACAAGGAATTAAACCTCTGCAAAATCATATAACCTTTAAAGCTGTTAGTTAATGCTATGCTAGGTTGGCATAACTACAGTGATGTTATTGCAAGCATAAATGCAGTGTTGGGCAAGCTACTTGGAAACTGTAATGAGTTAAGCTACCAGCTACTCTGTGTTAAATCAAGCTTCACTACACTGAAGCTATGACCCACAGAAATGTAGCAAGCTAAGCTACAGCAATACGGCCAAAGTAGCTCAATACATTCAAGTTACTTTTTTTTCTTACCAAAAAATTTCAGGGACTAATGAAGTCAGTCAAACGGAGACAAGAAAATGCTGACTTGTTTATTATTAAACCATCATTTTTGTTCTCAGTGCTCCAACCTTAGTAAATTGATACACTGAGGAATATGTGGAGCTATATTTAAAATGAATCAACCTTTTTACATTAGAAATCATTGTTTTGATTTTCTTTTTAGTTTGTATTGCAGACATAATGTATCTGATAATTAAGTTGCAGTAGCTTATATTAACACACCACTTACATTGGAGGGTATAATAGGTTACATTTGATATCATTTCCATATAAAGTAAGCAATATTATAGTAAGACAATTTTATACATAATTTGGGTATTCACGTTGGGTATTAAATCAAGTTTTATTTCTTAAGTCTAATATCTACGTAAAATCATTCAATGCTTTCCCAAAGTGCTGTATCCACTACTACTTAACTCAGTTTTGGTCTTGAGTGTAAGATTAAGATATTTAATCATTTATGCCATCACTTTTGTTTCCCTTTCTGTTATTTTTTTCAGCCATTTGCTCATTAGTGTTAACAGTAATACTGAAGAAGACAGATTTTGGTTTTACTGTTACCTCGTTTTCTCCCATACCTCTTCCCTCCTATATGTATCAGTTTATTTAATCCCCCAATTTATACATATTCACATACTGCCACCACAACCTTACGCTTAATTTAATTAATTTACTGCCACGCGAATTTTAGATGTTGAAAAGTAGCTCGTTTGTGTGTGCATCTTATACTGCGGTTGACATGTGGTGGTTAGCTAACTGCTGCTGGTTGTGCATATTCGGTAGTCACCTGTATATGGGTTCTCTGATTCGTATTTGACGTCTTTGAAGTTGACAGAAACTTCGTCTTGGGCTGGCACAGTAGGTATCTGAAAACAACTTTTCTCCGTTTTTTCACAAAAACTGATAACTATTTAGGTAGGGCCACGGTGACTCTGACTCCTTCTCTGCCATCTCTCAGTGAACTGAAGCGAGCGTCTGTGTGTGTGGATCCAGTGAAGTCGCAGGAAGGGATTGTTGAATGACGACATCAACAGTTCCTCCGCTTCTATTGGTCGACACAGACATGTCGGCGTTTGGAGAGGATGTCACTATCTGATCCTTAAAAGTGTGAGATGAGACTGCAGCAGAGCAGAAAGCTCCGCTTCAAGCAGTTCAACATTCATCATTTTAAAATGTAGCTTTTTGCGTTCGCTACCGCGCTACATGACCAAAAGATTAGCTAAGCTGTTGAAACGTTTTTTGATTTTGTAAACAACGACGCTACCACGTCGTTACAGAAAAATGTAGTTAAACTACTAACGACGCTATTTGTAGTGACGTTACTGCCCAACACTGCATAAATGGACAGGGAGTAGCTTAAACTAGGTTAGCACAACTTTAGCAATGCAAAGTAAATGAAATGCATGAGTGACACAATGAATCACTCATCACTCGTCATGACACATGGCAAAGAGAGTTAAACTGAAATGGGAGACATATTGAGTCATTGTTAATTTCACAATATAAACTCACCTGTTGGCTCAGTCCACTTCTGTAATGTTGCCTGGCTGTAGCTTTCTCCTGTATGTTACTGAGAAGACAGTGGTGAAGACTAAGGATTGAATGGAGTCAGAGCTCCATGTATTGGACAAACGGCGCATGGGTGTCATTCTGTACAACTCCGAGACTTAACAGCATCTACTGTTTTATGAGAAATTAAGAATATATCAGCATTTAATCTGCAAAACTCTGGCCAATGACGATTATTTTGAAAAGGGTTATAACTGACCGATTTAATCAGCCGGCTGATAAATCGGTCGGGCCCTAAACAGTAGTATATGTAAAGCAAGGTTATGACAGTATTATGAGGTGAGTAATCACATGTCCAGTTGTACATATACATCAATCAATAATCCTGCTGTCCACATCCAAACACACATTATTACTGATTCCTGCGTCTTTAGCTCATTTCCTGTGGACTTTATTTGTGCTGTTTGACCTTTGACAGCACAAAGACTGCATTAGTCAAAACCCCACCACGGATCAGTAATTCTGGAGATCACCAGTACAAACACTGAGCATAAAAATCATCACAGACATGCAGATAGCAACATTAGCAGCAAAACACAGTCACATATGCACCTTGGGGTGTCTTACTCTCTCTCTCTCCCTCACACATGCACATACAGCGCTTTCCTCCCACTGCCAGTGTTTGCCAGCAGCCTGGATGACAGCTGGCCGTGAGGCTCCGTGTTGTGTGATTGAACCACGAGTAAATGATCTGCGTAAATTGGCCTTTTATGGGACTGTTGGGGATGATGTTTCACACCCTATTTAACTCTTCATCATTGTTTGAACAAAAAAGGCTCAATCTGCAGGAGATTAAGTGGAGCAATGATAAGTTACAGAGACTCATTCAACATTACAAGGTACCACAGCACTGAGTACAGTGGACTCTGAGCAGGCCAAGTGCTTCGAGAGCACAGCGGAAATCTCAGCAGCTTTTAACTGTAGGGATATGAAAGACTGCTCGGCTCAGTTTAAACAAAAACCTCAGAAAGAGGACAGGCGCACATGAAATACATGTTCACAGTGGAAACAGTTGGGAAACTATTTGTAAAGGAATTGTCATTAATTCTTTAGTTGGTTAGTTCTATTAAAAAATTAACAGCCTCCCACCCGACCCCTTTAGTTTTTTGGCTTTACTGAATGAAATTGTGCTATGCGTTGTTTTTTTGTTTTTGTTTTTTATTTACAGCATCCGAACCTTAAAAGTAAAGAAGAGACACACATAAACTTTCAATTGATGATGATTATTTTCAAAAAACAGCTTTGACCATCAGTATCATGAGATAAATCATGGTTAATTGGTTTAAAGTTTAATGTCTGTGGCACTGGCAAAATAGCTTCCTGTAGATTTCCAAATAATAGAATGGCTCCAGCAGAGGTCACTGAAAATAGGAAAAAGTGCAGAATTTTCAAATGATGGTGTATTAGGGCAACAGAAAGTTCCTGTAAGTGTTTATATACTGATCAGCCACGCCATTATGACCCCTGACAGGTGAAGTGAATAACATTGATCATTGATCAAGCACACTTCCTCATGAAAGTGGAAATCCCAAATGTCACTGGCCTATTCCCACAGGAAAATGCACCTCACCACATGACAGAAACATCTTGAGGAACAAGACAATTGCCCAAGATGTTGATTTGACACCCCAAACTTCCAAGACCCCATTCTGATCAAGCATCAGCAGTGGAACAAGTTAGATTCACAGAGACCCCATCACACAACCCAGAGCACCCAAAGGAGCTGGTTGTCCTGGTGCCAGACCCCTTAGGACACCCTGAGAGGTCCTCTTGTTCATGCCCAGCGGTTCAGAGCATTTTTGACCACATACCAACACAATATTAGGCAGATGGTCATAATGTTGTGATTGATCGGTGTATACACTGTATGGATGTTTTCGGACGTCCAATTAAAAATAGTCTTCAGGTGACATTTCTCCAACTTGTGGAGCCTCAATTTTCAGCAGAATTTCATGTGTGGCAAGTATGGCAAGTCAAATTCCAGTTGTTTGATATTTTGACATGTCAAAATGGAGACGTGAACTCAATTGTAGGACTACAAAAACGATGTGCATAGGGGTTAAGTAAAAATACAAAAAAAACCAGGTCTGAAAACATATGAATTTCTTAAAATTTAGCCAAAATATTTAACAGAAATTAGTTTTGGGCCCCAAACAAAAACTAACAAAACACCACTAAAATAGCAAAAACAGATACAACTCACTGACATCGAGAATCTAATGCACACTGCTTAAAGACTACTCTAACATCTTGCATCCAACAGATGAACTTTTGAAAATACTAATGTCATCATATCTATAGATTTTGGGGAAGGTATTTTTAACAAGATGAACCAAATCAAACCTAAATTATTGTCCCAAACAGAGCATTTTAAATGTTATGAAACTCATCTGGAGGAGACTTTACATCTGTTTAGTAAAGCCAGTATATTACAGCATGTGTGTTTGATGTGGCCACTTTACACTACTGCCCTGTGAGATGTGCAATAAAGCAATCAAAGCAGTTATATGTGTTTCCCTTTTATGCTTTATAATAAATCCTACATATAAAGCAAGTACCATTCATTCATAAATGGAATTTCATTGAAAGAAAATAATTTATGATAAGCATGGTTAGTCCAAGGGCTGCACAGTGACCTAGTGGTTAGCACTTTCGCCTTGCAGCAAGAAGATCCTGGTTCGAATCCCGGGGTGGGCCTGGGATCTTTCTAAATGGTAGTTTGCATGTTCTCCATGTGCATGTGTGGGTTTTATCTGGGCACTCCGGCTTCCTCCCACAGTCCAAAAATATGCTGAGGTTAATTGATTACTCTAAATTGCCCGTAGGTGTGAATGTGAGTGTGATTGTTTGTCTGTATATGTAGCCCTGCAACAGACTGGTGACCTGTCCAGGGTGTCCCCTGCCTTCACCCGAGTCAGCTGGGATAAGCTCCAGCACTCCCTGCGACCCTAGTGAGGATAAAGCGGTGTATAGAGAATGGATGGATGGTCAGTCTGATATGTGAGTATAAATTCTGTCCTGATCCCAGCAGTATCAGGGTTAGGGTTAGTCAGAGAGGACCTGAAAGTGAGATTAGGAAGGGACAGACAGGAACCGTGGGTGCTGGAGGTTAGGCCGACTCCTGCTTGACATTCCCCAGTGAGCAGAGCACCAGGGCCTGGCATCTTCCTCTTTCGTGTTTCTGGTAGAAGTCCGAGGTGGAGTTCCTAGAAGAGGAGAAAGTTCATTTTGAGGGTATGATCTGGCCACAGCATAAACAAGAAACGCGGCTTTAGTAGGAAAAAGTTATGAGTCTACACCCTGCCAACAGCAGGACTTATTCTGTGGAATACGTTTGCAATAAGACAGCGATGAAGTGGAAATGAGCATGCCTATCATTAGAAAATAGTATTAGCAAATGCTTCAGCTCTTTTATGAGTTATCAGCTTTTTGATTTAAAAAATGTTTGGAAATTCATCACATGACAGAAGCCACATATTTGTCACATTAAAATATTGTTTTTGAGCCTTACAGGCCTCACTCCACCAGAGCTTCATCCTGCTGTGGTGGAGTGAGGCTTCACCAACCTCATCAGAACCCTTTAAGAATTCTGACTAATTTTGCTCTAAACTGTGAAGTCAGTACTAGGGATGTTGACATCTTTGATCTGATGCTGTGACCTGAACCTGCTCTGGAGATTGTGTTATTACCTCCGCCAGGAGGTTATGTAATCACCAGAGTGAGTCTGTCTGTCTGTCTGTCTGTCTGTCTGTCTGTCTGTCTGTCTGTCTGTCTGTCTGTCTGTCTGTCTGTCTGTCTGTCTGTCTGTCTGTCTGTCTGTCTGTCTGTCTGTCTGTCTGTGTGTGTGTGTGTGTCTGTCTGTCTGTCTGTCTGTCTGTCTGTCTGTCTGTCTGTCTGTCTGTGTGTGTGTGTGTGTGTGTGTGTGTGTGTGTGTGTGTGTGTGTGTGTGTGTCTGTCTGTCTGTCTGTCTGTCTGTCTGTCTGTCTGTCTGTCTGTCTGTCTGTCTGTTGTGTGTGTGTGTGTGTGTGTGTGTGTGTGTGTGTGTGTGTGTGTGTGTGTGTCTGTCTGTCTGTCTGTCTGTCTGTCTGTCTGTCTGTCTGTTAACAGCATAACTCAAAAAGTCATGGACGGATTTTCACCAAATTTTTACAGGATGTCCGGAAGAGCAAGAGTAAGAATCGATTAGATTTTGGAGGTGATCCGGATCACCGTCTGGATCCAGGAATATTTTGAAGGTCGAAGGACAATTGAGAGATGGCCTGGCGGCCATCTCTCAATTGGACAGAGTCATAGACGGTGAAAATCCGTCCATGACTTTTTGAGTTATGCTGTTAACAGACAAACAGACAGACAGACAGACAGACAGACAGACAGACACACACACAGACGGACAGACAAACGGCATGGTGGAGGTATGTGCTCTCCGAGTGCTTTTCTAGTTAGCACTGTGACTGAGATCAGCTGAAAAAAATAATTTCCACGTGATATGGAAGGATGGGCCTCTGATAATGAAGATTTCAATCTCTGTAAAATAACACTGAATGAGATTAAGTTTTTTTTAAGCACAGAGTGTGAACTTTCCACCTGCAGAGGGACTGATATTTATCTGTGTTTGAAACACAGCAGAGTTTAAATACACAGAGAGAAATGGGTCATCTAATACACGTGTCAAACTCTAGGCCTGCTGGCCATATCCGGCCCGTAATACAATTATATCCGGCCAGCAAGATCATTTTACATTGATTTATTATTATTGTTATTAATGGCCCGATGATATGAAGCACTGATAACAAACTACAGATCCCATAATGCAGCGCAACACCTGCTTTGCCCAATGATAGGTTACCAGAGAACATTTCTGCGCTATTTAAGTCAAGCGTCTGTTATTGTCTGCAACCCCATTGTAACATCAAAGCTAGCCCTTAACAATGGTGAAAGAACAGTTGATTCTGAAAACAGAGCCTTTCAAAGCAATGGGAGGCTCCAGATGTGGAAAATGGACTTTAAAAAAATTCTATATCTTGATAAGTTTGATTTTTTTATTTTTATTTCCAGGACTATGTTTTTAAGTTACACATGACTGAAGAGAGTAGACAGGAGTACAGGGAGATGCAGCGTAAGGTGAAAGTAGAGGTGGCAAAGGCCAAACAAGGGACTTACAATGACTTGTATGCTAGTTTGGACAGTAAGGAGGGAGAGACTGACCTGTATAGGTTGGCAAGCAGAGAGACAGAGATGGGAAAGACATGCAGCAGGTTAGGGTGATAAAGGATAAGGATGTAAGTGTGTTGACAGGTGCCAATAGTGTGATGGGAAGATGGAAAGAGTACTTTGAAGAGTTGATGAATGAGGAAAATGAGAGAGAACGAAGAGTAGAAGAGGTGACTGTTGTGGAGCAGGAAGTAGCAAAGATTAGTAAGGATGAAGAGTGGAGGGCATTGAAGAGGATGAAGAGTGGAAAGGCACTTGGTCCTGATGATATACCTGTGGAGGTATGGAAGTGTCTCGGAGAGGTAGCAGTAGAGTTTCTGACTGGGTTGTTCAACAGGATCTTAGATAGTAAGAAGATGCCCGAGGAATGGAGGACAAGTGTGCTGGTGCCCATCTTTAAGAACAAGGGAGATGTGCAGAGTTGTGGCAACTACAGAGGAATAAAGCTGATGAGCCACACGATGAAGCTATGGGAAAGAGTAGTTGAAGCTAGACTAAGGGCAGAGGTGAACATCTGTGAGCAGCAGTATGGTTTCATGCCAAGAAAGAGTACAACAGACGCAATATTTGCTTTGAGGAGGATGATAGAGAAGTTCAGAGAAGGTCAGAAGGAGCTGCATTGTGTCTTTGTAGATCTGGAGAAAGCTTATGACAGGGTGCCCTGAGAGGAACTGTGGTTTTGTATGAGGAAGTCTGGAGTGGCAGAGAAGTATGTTAGAGTGGTGCAGGACATGTATGAGGACTGTAAGACAGTGGTGAGGTGTGCTGTAGGTGTGAGAGGAGTTCAAGGTGGAGGTGGGACTACATCAGGGATCAGCTCTGAGCCCCTTCTTGTTTGCTATGGTGATGGACAGGATGACAGACGAGGTTAGACAGGAGTCTCCATGGACTATGATGTTTGCAGATGACATTATGATCTGTAGTGAGAGCAGGGAACAGGTGGAGGAGAAGCTAGAGGCATGGAGGTTTGCCCTGGAAAGGAGAGGAATGAAGGTTAGCCGCAGCAAGACGGAGTATCTGTGTGTGAATGAGAGGGACCCAAGTGGAAGAGTGAGGTTACAGGGAGAAGAGATCAAGAAGGTGAAGAATTTTAAGTACTTAGGGTCAACAGTCCAGAGCAATGTAGAGTGTGGAAAAGAGGTGAAGAAGCATGTACAGGCAGGCTGGAACGGCTGGAGAAAAGTGTCAGGTGTCAGGTGTCATGGAAGAGTTTCAGCTAAAATGAAAGGAAAGCTTTACAAAACTGTGGTGAGACCAGCCATGTTGTTTGGTCTGGAGACAGTGTCCCTGAGGAAAAGACAGGAGGCAGAGCTGGAGGTAGCAGAACTGAAGATGCTGAGGTTCTCTTTGGGAGTGACCAGGATGGATAGGATCAGGAATGAGTACATCAGAGGGACAGCACATGTTAGAGGCTTTGGAGATAAAGTCAGAGAGGCCAGACTGAGATGGTTCGGACATGTCCAGAGGAGAGAGAGTGAATATATTGGTAGAAGGATGCTGAGTTTCCCACTGCCAGGCAGGAGGCCTAGAGGAAAACCAAAGAGGAGGTTTATGGATGTGGTTAAAGAGGACATGAAGGTAGTTGGTGTGAGAGAAGAGGATGCAGCAGACAGGGTTAGATGGAGGCAATTGATTCGCTGTGGCGACCCCTGAAGGGAAAAGCCGAAAGGAAAAGAAGAAGAAGTTTTTAAGTTACACATACCTGTGACTGAATATGTTGTGCCATTGTACAATCACTGTGATCAGTTGTAATGCACAATGCACACAAATAAATGTTAAACTGAGTCATAGTGTTGTCGAAATTGCACTTACTTTAATCTCTGGTTGTTTCTAATATAATTTTTAAAAGGACAGTTCATTACATATAAAGATTTTTCTAATATACTTGTTCTGGTTTGCACTAAAACGTCGGAAAAACTTAGACTTATTGTTACTTCTCGGTAATTATGCTATAAGTTTACTGGTCCGACCCCTTTGAGATAAAATTAGGCCGTATCCGGCCCCTGGACCAAAATGAGTTTGACACCCCTGATCTAATACATAACAAAACACTGATACAAACCGTTTAACTATGAGAAGCAACCACATTTACATCGGTCCTCCCAGCCCTTCACTGGCTATTGGTTTCTCATCTACTTCACTGGAAATTTTGCACTGTATGTCATTATTACCACGTTTTATCATTGACCTTCTCAAATCTGGTTAAGCATTTCATCAGCATTTTTATTAATATGCAGCACAACCACTGACGGACAATGACAGTAAGGAAAACTCTTTGAGCATCTCGAGCCTCCTGACTGATCAGACGGTCAGATGTGTGAAGAAAATGAAGGGAAACGGTCACAGCTGATCACTTGCTGACTTTTCTCTATCAAGATCAACTCCAAAATGAATTTCCACTATGTTCAAATATTTTTATTTGCTATTTGTTATTACTGCTCAATTATTATGTGTGTTATGACTGGACTGTAGTGAAATTAGTCAAAAACTATTTTTGAAACCAATTGGTTCAGTGCCAGATACTCAAACAGGGAAATATTTCTCTTTTAGGTGTCATGGTAGTAAACTGAATAGCTTTTATTTTTTTACTCAAAACAACAACATGAAAACAAACTCTAGCACTTTAAATATAATAATACACTATATAACATTTCATTAATTTGATCTAAACCATGATAACACATTTTCAATGGTGCCAGTGCGCAGACAATACATGTAAACACACCTAAAATCAACTAAAGGAAAATACGTGGCTCATCAGGTGCAAAACAAATTTTACAATGATATAAGGTGCAGACAATTAACAATGTGCCGCCTTTTTCTTTCTTTCTTTTTCTTCTGTAGACTGTAATCATCATCTGAATTTTATTGACAATTTTAAAAGTACAACTTTAGCTGCTATTACAGATTTTTTTAATAAGTTAAGAGTAACAAAAAAAAACATATTTTGCTTCATGTGAGTTCTTTTGTGCTTCTACATGGCAGTCGTGCCTGAATAAGGAAATATATGTGAGAAACTGAAAAACAGGACTATTGGGCTAACAGTAAAAAAAAAAAAGAAAAAACTTTGTCCCAACTCACTTTGAGTAATGATCTCAGCCTGACCACCCATGTAAGAACTGTTGGACTCTGGCACTGGCTCCAGTCATTCACAATGGGGTAATACAGCCCTCAATACTTTCTTTCAGCAGTTTTTCAATGACAATGATAAATATACACACCAATCAGACATAACATTATGACCACCTGCCTAATATTATGTTGGTCTCCTTTATGCTGCTAAAACTCCTCTGACCCAGCGGGGCATGGACACAGGACCTTTGGGGATGTCCTGTGGCACCGGGATGGTGGCAGTAAATGCTGTAGGTTGCAGAGCAGGACATACCTACCTATCAGGCTTATCTTGGCACATCCCACACACTTCACTTTGAAACAAGAGATTTGAAAATCCGTCGAGCTGATTTCCTAATTTACTCATCATATTACTTTTCTTCACTGGATGAACGTTTAGGGATTAATGACCCTAATGTTTCTCCTCTGGTGCACCTGATTCAATTGTTAATAGCCATTAAATGGCCGTTATTACTTCCATAGATGTGGCGACCTCCCCCACCTGCTCCATCACCTTCCATTGTGAAGATGGCAGTAATCAAATACAAATGAATATTCACTGAAAGTCTTCTTCAGCGACAGAGGAGTTGGTTTTGGCATATGTCAGTTGCCGAACTTTCACCAAATCAATGGGGGTTTTAGTTCCATGTGGGACCATTATTTTCACACTGTTATTTTCTTCCACTCACATAGTGTCAGATCAAAGTGCAGGATAAATCGAGCAAGGTTTCCCATCTCCTTTGGAGGGATCTGGAAGTGTTCCTAGCCCAGAGGTGATATGTAATCCACATATGTGACTGAGGAGTACTCGTAGTAATATTGACTGATGCTTCATTGTCGCAAAACACAAAGATTGTTTCCTCTACCATTTATCTGCAAGCAGGAAGGGGAAGTGATCGAAAGGAGTGGTAGGCTGGAAGTTAGCAGGCAAGGATGGAAGCCCCTTGGCCAAACACCTTCAAAACATTAGTTATTAATGAAGACCCAGTGTGAATCTGATTGTGAGTAATCATGTCAAGATGATGATCAACGTATCCACAAACAATTTAGAAAGGTTGAGAAGTATGGACAGAAAAGTGATGCCTGAGAAATGATTAGTGTCACTAGGTTCTGGTGCCCTAACAAAGACCATATGCTCAAACTGCCTCATAGATTGAGATGATAGCATCTGCAAAAACGTTTCTAATTAAATTGAACTTGTCTTGGGGCAGATACTCATTTGCTGTAATCTACAGATAAAGTCAAGTCACTGACAGTATAAAGCATTTAAAACAAGAGCCTTTGTGCCAAAGTAATCTCCAGTAAAGAAATACGATCGGAAGTATGAACTACCTAACAAGTGTAAGTGTTGTGTTTGAGTCCCTCTAGAGTTAATGTCATGTGAATTTACCGGAGTAAATGTAGAGTTACACCGGCAGGGGGCAAGAACTGCAGGCGTTACAGTGCACTGATGGCTCGGCTAAGACGTCAGTATGGTGGGAGGAGACAGCGGGCTTGAACCCGGAAGTTGCACAGCAGGAAACGATTTTGGTGCTTGAAATAGAGTTCATGGGAAGTTGGATGTGAGGAGCAGGATTTCAATGGTTAGACCCGGATATTCCGAGAGGAGCTGGAGCCGGTGGACGGACGTGGGGGCAGAGCTGGAGCGCCTGACGTTTTCTGATGTGGATTAGAAGTTATGACCTGAAGTAGCCGAAACGAATCAAAAGTTCTTGATGACTTGAAGGTTGGATTTGACTGCTAAAAGCTATTGCTGGATTTTCAAGTTGTCTCAAGTCACAGCTCTCTGGCCTGGAAGTTTAGGAAACGTCATCAAGAACATCTGCAAGGTTGGTGCGCTTTAACAACACAGACATCTACTATAAGGATGGACCGACCGGCCCGCGTGTCAGAAGGTAAGAACAAATAAATGCCCAAACACTGAGTTTAATAACCTGTAGGAGACATCTCTGAAGACGAGATGAACAGCGGCTAAGATCTGCAGGTAGAGGCTGGGGTGGACACAGAATGAATGAACACAGCCTCAGTTATAGCATGCTTAGTGGGTGGGCTGGACTTAAGACATAAATGATTGGACAGAAAAGACTCCATGTCTGTCTGCTTCAAGCAACGACATGGAGAGATCAGTCCACCATATTTCAGCTAAGAACTGTGGCTTCTAGCTTGGAGGTGACCCTAACACTGTAACAGACTTTCCCAGTGAAACAGAAACACATTATCTGTAAAGAGCAAAGATCCTGAACCCACAAACCAGTTATTTCAGAGGTGTCAAATATGCGGCCCACGGGCCAAAAGCGGCCCTCCAGAGGGTCCAATCCGGTCCTCAAAGTGTAAAAACTACTGAGAAGACATTGTCCTTTGTATGTCCGTTGTTTGTTCAAATGTACATCTATTGTCAATTCTCCTTCTCCATCCGGGTCACGGCACCAAATTGTTGGAAATCAGCCTATCCTACAATTAAACAAACCAACAGAATATGTGTAAGGCTGTTTCCGCCCAGTTCTTTTGATGGAGTAGTCAGGAGACTTCTTCTTAAAATCAAAAATATTTATTACAGCAAAATTGAATGTGCGATACAGAGCTCTGGGCCTGAATCCTCTGTCCCTAACCGACAACAAGTGTTCAGTCAGTTCGGATGGAATCAGACTGCTAACTGTTCCTGACCCAGTCTTCTTATACTCTAACAGTGTGTATAGCTATCTATCTAGGCTGGCCGCCCCTTCCGATGCTGCGTTGTTCCGCTCTCCTCTGTCACAGCAGATGTTTTGTCATTACGCTCACGTAGGAATGACTTCACCGCTGCAAAGCAAGATTAGAGACTGCACACACAACAAGCTCATGTTCTTTACTGATTATGGCTTACGTCAAAAACTATCTGTACCTTTATTATCAAAAACTGTCTGTACTTTGATTATCAATCACTTTATGTCTTGATCATCCTTGGTTTCAATCACATGAGTAATAAGTAAAATAAAGCTGGACTTATCTTCTTTGTTTCATTACAGTCACACCGTGGTAATGATGCTCTTGACCTTCCTATTCCTCAGAACCAATACAACTCTTTAATATGCACATTTAGCAAATTATAAAACACACCATTTTCCACAAACTGCAAATGATAAATTTGTAAAACTGTAAATTTCAAATAATTTCTGGACGATGACAAGTTGTTTGGATCATAAAGTGAAATACTCCATTGTTTATTGTTCTTTTGTCATTTTGTGTCTCATTTTTGTAATATTTTGTCTTGTTTTGTTGTTTTTTTTGTCTGACTTTTGTTGTTAGTCTCATGTTTCTGTCATTTGTGTTTCTTTTTTGTCTTGCTTGTGATTCTTGCCATATTTTTGTCAGTTTGAGATCAACTTGGGCTGAATGTGGCCCCTGAACTAAAACGAGTTTGATGTCCTTGAATTATTTAATTGGATTTAAAATACAATAAGTCAAGATTCCTTTAAAAAGTAGATTTATAATCTTAATCCCAGTGATTTACCTGATGAAAATAATCAGCAGCACACTCATGGAAGTGAAGGCAGTGTCTTACAGCTCTATTCATGAGAAAGGAAATCTGTTCTCTGTGAACCCATGATTAGAAGCACAGAGTTAGTCAGTGGGCTTTAAGGCTAAAAGGAGTAAGTCTTGTTAATTGTTCTCCTGATATCTAAGATGTATTCTGTGAGAATTGAAGGGAGATCCCAGAGAGGTGAGAGGCAAAGAGAACTGGGGATTATTAGAGACGTGGAAATGAAGTAAAGGATGTGTTAAAGAGAATAGATTAATTCTGCAGGGGTGACTTCCTAACTCCAAACCATGCGGTTAAATACAGACAAGGAATTCACCGAGGAACAATTTAACAGGTTTACTGACAAGATAATGGAACTGAACTGTGCTATTCTGTGGGAATTAAAGCTTTGCTGATTTTTGATTGTGTTTAATTTGTCGGTTAGAATTCATAGATTTAGATCATATTGTTTACTGTCATTTGATGTTAATCATCTGCTTGTTTTCATGTTTTACTTTGTTGCACTTTTAAGGCTTCCTTTTAGTTTCCTACTGGTGGAAATTTAAGAGTTTTACTGCCGCTCAGTGTCCAACAATAGTTACTGCTCAAAGAAAAAGTAAAGGACAGTTTTATCTCAACTACAAAACCTTTAGACCAGGGGTGTCAAAAATGTGGCCCAGGGGCCAGTGCGAAAATGACATAGACGACATTAACTGTAAATTGTAAATTTGTAAAACTTTAAATTTAAAATAATTCCAAGAAAATGACAAGTTGTTTTGATCATAAAGCAAAATACTGTATTGCTCATTGTGCTTTTGTCATTTTGTGCCTCGTTGTTGTAATATTTTGTCTTATTTTTGTCTGGCTTTCATTGTTTGTCTCATGTTTTTGCTATTTTGTTTCTTGTTTTTGCCATTTTGTTCCTCATTTTTGTCATTTTCTGTTTCCTTTTTCTCTCGCTTGCATTTTTTTCATATTTTAGTCATCTTGTGTTTCGCTTAGTTCATTGGTTTTTGTCTTGTTTTTGTTGTTTTGTGTTTGTCTCGCTTGTGTCATTTGTCCATTTTTTTGTCACTTTGTGTCTCATTTTTGTAAATTTTGCCTTGTTTTTGTAGGTTTTTTTGTCTTATTTTGTCTGACTTTTGTTGTTTTCATAATAAAGTAAAATACTATATTATTAAGTTCCAGATGCCTGTGACTAAATGTTTTGTGCTGTTGTAGACAGACTGCGATCTTAAAGTTGTAATGTGTAAATGATAAACTGAGGCATAATGCTTTTGAAATTGAACTTATTTTTCTTGAGGAATTTTAGGTTGTTCAATATGTTTTGTAAAAAGATCAATGTGAACATTTTTAGATTTTACTTTTTTACTAAAACTAAGGAAAATTTTAGAGTTCTGGTTATTTAGAGGTTATTATGCTCTTATTTTACTGGTGCGGGCTAGAGTGTCTGTATAATGAGAGTGGCGACAACTGGGGATTTGACGCCATTTTGTTTCCATTCACTCAATATGGGACGCGCAGCGCGAGGTACACATTCACGAAAACTATGGATTGTTTACCGATTTCAAGACATGTTTTGGACAAAATAATTTACTGGCTTGTTTTGTCTGGATGTCCAAGGTTGGATTATGGCCGTTTTGTGGAATATTTTCATCTGTGACTAGTTTTGAGCCTTTAAAGGTGAGTTGTGCTGTTTACGTTATTTGCTGTTTGTTGGACAAATGTGTTTATATTACCCGCTGTGGTAATCACATCTGAAAGTGGTTTACACCGGCGGATTCATGAGAATCTAAGCTTTCCATGGGTGTATAATGTTTCTATCATCGAGCTTGCAGCTTCGGTCAATTTAGTAAAATACGTTTTCCCGTCCGCCTGTACGGTGCTGCAGCTGTAAGCATATGGCTAACAGCATCCTCATGCTAAAGGCGGCTAACAGCCCAGAAACATGTGAACAACACGGAGCGTGTTCGGATAAGTGACTGCAGGTTGGACGGAAAACAGAAAATAGGAAAATAGGAAACCGAAAACTGTCAGCTGTTTGTTGAATTGGAAATCATGTGAATGAACAGGGAGGCTGTTGTCAAAGCTCAGATGGGCCGCTGAAGTTTAACGGGTTACCCCGTTAAACTTCAGCGGCCCGTATTTCATGCATCTCCATGCATGAAAATTGTCAAAGTCAAAATAACCACAACTGCCTAAAATCACATCAAACTGTCATTCACCCATACATCATAACATGAAAGTACATACATGGAACTAACCTGGCACAAAAATCATGATGAAGTCGGTTTCCATCCCACTCTCCGGACTTTATTTTCCCACAGTTTCATTCTTTCACTACTCCTGGGAAATCTAAACATGTGTAATCCCTTCTCCGATCGATTTGTGCACCCAAAGGCACAACAGCCCGTCATTTTTCAGGTATTGAGCCAAAAAAGACCTAGAATTACTCTCTGCGTTGTAAACAACGTTAACAGGCATAACCGGCGTTCATGAATTGGAAACAAAATGGCTCCTATAGAGCACGTGACCAAAATTTTTTGGGCTCGTCATGTCGCCACTCTCATTATATAGGCACTCTAGTGCAGGCCATTTGAAATCAAACAGGGCTGAATGTGGAGTGAACCTCAACTAAAATGAGTTTGACACCCCTGCTGTAGACTTTATATGACAGAAGAAAGTATTTTTCCAAACAAGTCATGACACAATTAGCCTTGTACACTTTGAGGGCCTGTAACCTGTTGTATTTACACAGTATGGAGATAAGATTTAGCATAGTTTTAATAAATAAGCTAGAGTTGTTGTAAAAAAAAAAAAATCTGAGGTCAGGTGAGAGGTTCAGATTTCACTGAAAAACACAAACAAATGCTCCCATGATTATAATGTTTTCAGTTAAAATTATAATGGCATTTCACATCGACAATCACTTTATTTTACTTCGTGGTTGAAACAAGCCAGAACTCAAGGTGATCCAAGCTCTTATTTAAGCTGCAGGTTGATGTTTTCTCCACTAGAGAGCAGCACAGATCAGCACAGAGAGTCGCTGCCTCCTGAGGTCTGCTGAGGAGCTACACAAACTATGTTAACATGAGTTACAGTGACATTTTATATTCTTCACACAGCTGAGGTGTTGTTGCTGCAGCTCTCTGAGGAAGATTATCTGATATTCAACACAAATATAGTTGTTACTGTTGACAGTAGAAGATGTGAGGGAAGCAGAGGGGTGATGATTGGATGGGAGTCAGATCCAGCAAGTGAGCTGCACCAGGTTGTCGAACTGTTAATTTCCTCCTTATTTTTAACTTTCACCCTGTATTAGGTCTGCGTTTGGATTTTTTTTTAAACTGTTAGTGGAACAGTGTAATGAATGACTCTCATGGGCGCCCACTTGAGGATTTACAGTTAGAAAATATATTAGAATATTATGACTCATAAATTCATTGTTTATATACGAGAAACTTTAATTCATTGTTTTTATCTTGTATCTCATTGACAAAATATGGGGAACATTCAATACTGTGTTGCTCTGAAACAGACTCTGACTCTATGATTAAATGATGGTATCAACACATCAGTACTTAAGGGCCAAAATGCAATGCTAATGCACACGTGAATAAAAAAAAAAAAGAACATTAGAATATATTAATGACCTTTAAAGATCCTTTTCCCAAACTGTTCACCTTCATCTGTTAAATCTATGAATTTTCCATGAGAATAATCTCATGTGAATGTTACTGTACTCCGCACCTGCTGTATATCTGCTGTACATTTTCTCTGGATCACGCTCTGCTGCTCTCCCACACAGCTCTGCAGCCCACACGCTGATCAGAGTTCAGAGGTGGATCTGCATTAGCAAACAGCATAGGAGTAACGGACCAACTCTGACTTCTTCTGTATCTGCGAGCATGGAGGCCAGCTGAGGACGCTGCAGCCTCCACACACTGCACACACATACCACACACACCACACACACACACATCACAGGCAGCTGCAGGTTCTCCTTTAAAGCAGCACATGTCATTCACTCTGTACAAAATGACACTGAGTAGTATATTTATATTTTATGTGAATGATGCATTCTTCTTCTTAAAAAAAAAAAAAAACATGCCAAAAGTTTCTTACTCTAACTCTTAGGAGTCTTTCTTGCTCACATTTGTATCCCAGATGTTGGTAGCTGGATATGCAAACAATCTGCATCCATCTCTGCAGGTCACGATAACATGGAGACGAACAGAATAACTCGTTTGTTATTAGAAATAAAAACCCTCATGCTATTAATTAGCAAGGGCCGCACAGTGCAACGGTGGTTACTACTGATGCCTCACAGCTAGAAGATCCCTGGTTCGCGTCTCTGCCTTCCCAGGATCTTTCTGCATGGAGTTTGCATGTTCTCCCTGTGCTTGCATGGGTTTTCTCCAGGGACTCTGGCTTCCTCACAGTCCAAAACATGCTGAGGTTAATGGTGTTTCAAAATTGTTCATATATGTGAATGTGATTGTTTGTCTTGATGTGTAGCCCTGTGATAGACTGGTGATCTGTCCAGGGTGTCCCCTGTATTCACCCTAAGTCAGCTGGGATAGACTCCAGCCTCCCGTGACCTCAATGAGGATTAAGCGGTGTATGGATAATGGATGGATATTAATTAGCTCCCAGGATTAGAAATGCTTCATTTTGGACTGACAGCATGCATTCTCCTTGTCTTTATTTTGACAATTGTTACTTTTATAAATGTTTCTCCAATGTGCATCACATTCGTAAGTAAAACTGCACTAATTCTCAGTCTTAGCCTCACTTTTAACAGGATTTCTATTGTTTGTAGAGTTTCTTTTTCTGTTTTATGATTACACAGAAAACAAAAAAGTTGCACACTAATATTTTTGGTGGACTGCCTTTAGCTTGGAGTATGGCACTCATTCAATAAACTTCTGCAACGTCACAGCATTTAATTCTGTCCAGAGATGCATTCATTTTTCACTAAGATCTTGTAATGATGATGGGAGAGTCAGACCGCTGCGCAAAGTCTTCTCCAGCACATCCCAAAGATTCTCAGTGGGGCTGAGGTCTGGACTCTCTGGAGGTCAATCCATGTGTGAAAATGGCGTCTCATGCTCCCTGATCCACTCATTCACAATGTGAACCCCATGAATCCTGGCATCATCATCTTGGAACATGCCCATGAAATCAGGGAAGAAAAACTTCACTGATGAAAAGCCCTGGTCATTCAGTATATTCAGGTAGTCAGCCGAATTTATTCTTTGGGAAGATAACGTTGCGTTTCCAGTGCAAAAACGCTCCAACAACAGATTTTGAATCAACTTCAGTATATTAGTGACAAGAGCTGACATGTGACCAAAGAAACTGATTCATTTTTTTTATTATTAGTCAGGTGAATTTGTATGATATACAGAAAATGTTAGGTAGATTTTTATAATATTTCTAATTGGAAAGCACTTTGGCTCAACATCAGCTTAAAGAAAAAGTGTCAAACTGAAAATTTTTACACCTTCAGAAAGAAAGAAGCAGGCTAGCTGTCTCCGTTAGTTTTAAGTATTTATGCTAGGCTAAGCTAACTGCCTGTATGAGGGTGGTGCTAACTGTCTAATCGAAGACTAAAAAGCAAATACACGCCCCAGTTTGTAGTTTAAAACTAACATTGTCATTATTTATTAATCTGACAGTTATTTTTTTCAGTAAATTCATGAAAAATGTATACGACAGTAAATTGTCAAAATGCTGTGGAATACTGTTGTTGATTATAAAGCGCTTTTTCTGTGAAATGTTGTGAAACAGGAGTGCATCGCAAATAAGAAATTAATAAAAAAAATGAAAAAAATGTAAGCACGATACATAAGATGCAGCATTTTTCAAGTTGAGAAGAGATCATTACTGTAAAATCAGAGTTTTAAAACTGTTTAGTTTTGTGAAAGAATTCTTTAAATGAGCTGTGACAAAGAAAAAGTATCAGAGATCTCCTAATGGTACAAAATGTAGAAACATTTTTAAAGCCGTGGTAGTTGCATTCTCTATAAGAACACATACATTCATGTCGCCCACACAGGAACATGGAGCTAACTGCGCGCGCGCACACACACACACACACACACACACACACACACACACACACACACACACACACACACACACACACACAGAGATGTACATTTAAATTAGCTGCAGGGATAATCATAGCTGGGATGCTCGTCTTCTCCGTCTTTAGGTCTGTGCAGTAAAACACACACTGTGCTATCTAAACGCACCTACACATACAGCAACGTACTGTATAAATCATGGCATCACATTTGCCCCACACACCCCGTCCTCCCACAAATCGCTCCAACTAATTATACTTTCCTGAACTCTCTGCTGTTCTAAACACATGCAGAGGAGGACAGAGAGCAGCTCGGAGTTTCTGAGAGCTGGAACTGATGATGATGATCGTGATATAATAATACTGAGGCTCCTGTGAGCACGTAGTGATATTCAGTGTATAAAATCTGTAGTAGCAGGAAAGGAAGCCCTCTGAAGAGGCGTTCAGAGCTTGACAAAGTATCAAAGCTGTTTTCAAGCAACCCGTCAATGTCAGATGTCACGACATGGTTGATATGCTCATTGATGGCATTAACTGTGGAAAAGCAGCTACTATAAACTAACCACCTACTGAGCGTTATTAAACACATTTAAGACACGTGCACTGTAGATATCTTTTTATGAGATGAACTCAAAGATCTAAAACTTTTTCCACATACACAATATCACCATTTCTCTCAAATATTGTTCAAAAATCTTTCTAAATCTGTGATAGTGAGCACTTCTCCTTTCCTGAGATAATCCATCCCACCTCACAGGTGTGCCATATCAAGATGCTGATTAGACACCATGATTAGTGCACAGGTGTGCCTTAGACTGCCCACAATAAAAGGCCACTCTGAGGGGCCGTTTACACGAGGACCGTCTTAACAGAAAACGCAAAAGTGGCGTCTTGTCATTTCACGTTTAGACGAGCGGTTTTGAAGGAAATCTGCGTATATACGGTGACTCTATAGTGTGTGGAATTCGATTGGATATGCATGCCAGGCAGCTGGGTGGCGCTGTGATAAAACTCTGCCATGTCTACGCGCTTGCGTACTATCTCCCTTTTCGGATCTCCGCAGCGGTAAATGTCCATGAATGGAATCTGTACAGATTCTGTATGTTTGTTGGTACGACTCCTGTAGTGTACATAGAGCTGCCAGATTTGCTTGAAGGTACGAAGGATGGAAATAATCACACATCTTTGTTTACGTCCTTGTAAAGCACGTATGTGACGTAATCGCGTATGTGACGTAATCGCGTACGCGACGTGGTCAGATCTCAGCAAAGTTTTGCGTTTTGCTGTTTAGACGGAAACGTAACGGCGGAGCGTTTTCAACTTTTCCACTCTGGAGGCTGGTTTCAAATTTTTGCGTTTTCAAACCCCCAAAACGCCATCCTCGTATAAACGGTAGGGTGTTTTGTTGAAATATTTTGCCGTTTTCACCTGCAAGCGTCCTCGTGTAAACGGCCCCTGAAAGGTGCAGTTTTATCACACAGCACAATGCCACAGATGTGGCATGCTGACAGCAGGAATGTCAACCAGAGCTGTTGCTCGTGTATTGAATGTTCATTTCTCTACCATAAGCCGTCTCCAAAGGCGTTTCAGAGAATTTGGCAGTACATCCAACCAGCCTCACAACCGCAGACCACGTGTAACCACACCAGCCCAGGACCTCCACATCCAGCAGGTTCACCTCCAAGATGGTCTGAGACCAGCCACTCGGACAGCTGCTGAAACAATCGGTTTGTATAACCAAAGAATTTCGGCACAAACTGTCAGAAACTGTCTCAGGGAAGCTCATCTGCATGCTCGTCGTCCTCATCGGGGTCTCGCCCTGACTCCAGTTTGTCGTCGTAACCAACTTGAGTGGGCAAATGCTCACATTCGATGGCTTCTGACACATTGGAGAGGTGTTCTCTTCACGGATGAATCCCGGTTTACACTGTTCAGGGCAGATGGCAGACAGCGTGTGTGGCATCGTGTGGGTGAGCGGTTTTCTGATGTCAGTGTTGTGGATGGAGTGGCCCATGGTGGCGGTGGGTTATGGTATGGACAGGCATCTGTTATGGATGAAGAACACAGGTGCATTTTATTGATGGCATTCTGAATGCACAGAGATACCGTGGCGAGATCCTGAGGCCCATTGTTGTGCCATACATCCAAGAACATCACCTCATGTTGCAGCAGGATAATGCACGGCCCCATGTTGCAAGGATCTGTACACAATTCTTGGAAGCTGAAAATGTCCCAGTTCTTGCCTGGCCAGCATACTCACCAGACATGTCACCCATTGAGCATGTTTGGGATGCTCTGGATCGGTGTATACGACAGCGTGTACCAGTTCCCGCCAATATCCAGCAGCTTCGCACAGCCATTGAAGAGGAGTGGACCAACATTCCACAGGCCACAATCGACAACCTGATCAACTCTATGTGAAGGAGATGTGTTGCACTGCATGAGGAAAATGGTGGTTACACCAGATACTGACTGGTTTTCTGAGTCCCGAGTCAAAAAGTCCCTCAGTTATATATTGACCCATTAATCTTCAATGTACACAATATTTACATAAAGACCCTTGAATAAGAAGGTGTGTCCAAACTTTTGACTGGTAGTGCATGTCATGTCATATTTGTTAAAACCATACATAAACCTGAAGTGTCCATTTCCTACCTCTGGATGTAGCTGTTTCCTGATGTTTTCAGTGTTTATGCTAAGCTAGGCAACATCTGTTCTACTTTCAGTTTACATGAAAATAATATCCAACTTCTCACCTTAGCAGTGGCAAGAAAGCTAAAGAGAGTCCCAAAAAGTCAAACAATTACTTTCAAACCTTTAGTTTTCAGTGCTAATGCAGAGATAGACACATAGCAACACAGCAATTGTCAGCCACATAAGCTCATATGTCATGGTGATGCAGCCCAATGAACTGCACTCCATCATTATTTTACAGTCAGTAATTCTACACCAGTCAGTTTACATATAGAATAAGACACTTGCATGCTAGTACCATGATAGCTGCTGTCTGCTGACCCAGAGGACAGACTGCACATCTACCATGAAGCTGCTGCTCTGTAGAACTTTCTTTCAGTCAGTGTTTCAAATGGAAACATTTCAACGTCAGTAGAACCGCTTCACGTTTTGGGCTGCGTGCTAGATTTTTTTGATATTCTCTTTGCAATCAGTTTCTACAGCGAGAGTGGGAGGAGGGAGTCAGAGACAGAGAGGAGAAGGAGGAGGAGGAGGGTTATGAAAAGAGAAATCCAAAGATAGCGAATGGGAAAACGAAATTACGGCAAGGTGAACAGCTGTGACCACGTTCTTTCAACAAACCGCGATTATTTTTGGAACATTTGTTTATTGTTCTGACTGTGTTCTATTTCTTTTTCCATTATCTTTGACAATGCAGCATTATTGTGCCTCAGTTCTTTGTAAGACAGTTCATATTCCCTCTGGGTTTGAAAGACAATATACAAACACATATGCCTTACTATGATACTTTAAACTGAATGCAGATACTGGGCTATTCTAATGGTGTTTATCAAAGCGGCATTGACCTGTTCTATGTTGCACTTCTACCACTTCAAAGGTTGATATTGATATGTTTTATTAATTTTACTTATATTGTATTTTGATCTTTTTTTGACACTAATAGAAAGGTGTGAGAGAAATGTATTTCCGGTTCCTCTGTAGGTTCTGGATATATAGAGAAGTTGACAATAAAAGTCTTCTATTCTGTTGTCTTTTATGAAGGTAACATGCCTGTTGGGTGCTGTAATGACATCCAGTGGTACTGAAAGGTTGCACAGAAAACCTTTAACCCTCTGAACACCAAAACCTACCAGCACATTTAATATTATGTAAAAAAATAAATAAATAAGAAAGAAATTTTAAAAATTACGCCATTCTTCAGAAACTGTAGAAACGCAAAGAACCTTGCAGTATTTCTTCAACTATGCATCCATCATTTGCTGTTCTGTCAGGAAACTTGCCCTCACCTAAGCTTAAAATTACGTTATTTAATTAATACCTATTTGTCCTAAATGCAAATCTGCATTTGCAGTTTCCTAATTTTGCTCCTTGGCACAACTACACTCAACAAAAATATAAACGCAACACTTTTGGTTTTGCTCCCATTTTTTATGACATGAACTCAAAGATCTAAAACTTTTTCCACATACACAATATCACCACTTCTCTCAAATATTGTTCACAAATCTGTCTAAATCTGTGATAGTGAGCACTTCTCCTTTGCTGAGATAATCCATCCCACCTCACAGGTGTGCCATATCAAGATGCTGATTAGACACCATGATTAGTGCACAGGTGTGCCTTAGACTGCCCACAATAAAAGGACACTCTGAAAGGTGCAGTTTTGTTTTATTGGGGGGGGGGGGGGGTTTGTCCACTCCTCTTCAATGGCTTCAACATCACCTCATGTTGCAGCAGGATAATGCACGGCCCCATGTTGCAAGGATCTGTACACGATTCTTGGAAGCTGAAAACGTCCCAGTTCTTGCATAGCCAGCATACTCACCAGACATGTCACCCATTGAGCATGTTTGGGATGCTCTGGATCGGCGTATACAACAGCGTGTACCAGTTCCCGCCAATATCGAGCAACTTCGCACAGCCATTGAAGAGGAGTGGACCCCCTCCCCCCAATAAAACAAAACTGCACCTTTCAGAGTGGCCTTTTATTGTGGGCAGTCTAAGGCACACCTGTGCACTAATCATGGTGTCTAATCAGCATCTTGATATGGCACACCTGTGGGGTGGGATGGATTATCTCAGCAAAGGAGAAGTGCTCACTATCACAGATTTAGACAGATTGTGAACAATATTTGGCTGAAATGGTGATATTGTGTTTGTGGAAAAAGTTTTAGATCTTTGAGATCATCTTATAAAAAATAGGAGCAAAAACAAAAGTATCGGGTTCATATTTTTGTTGAGTGTAAGAGGCCATTAGTGTTTCAGCTGTATCCAGCAGGCACGTGACCAAAATCCCAGAGACCTTTCAGCTTAACTGCAGACTGTGTTCATGATTTGTAACATTTTATGTGTCAAACTGCAAAAGAGATCTATTTTTTTATGCCTTGACATCAGGATTGTATGTTCCCTCTCCTACTTATGGTTAAAATTTGCTAACTTGTAAAGTTGTATTCATAATTATCACTTAAAATGCATTTTAAAAAGTGGTGGATGCAATTAAAAAATGTATCTCATTAATTACAGACTTTGTAATGAATTAATTGAAATTAATGCGTTAAAGTCCCAGTCCTATTTATAAATAGTGTATAAGTACAAGCTAGAACATATTATTTTTTATGAACAATCAGCTTAAACACTAATGTTAATTACTCCATCAAGGAATGCGGCAGACTTCTGTGACGATCATTGTACGTTAGTCTGTCTGTTAGTCTGTCTGTGCACAGCATTACTCACAAACGGAATAACAGATTTGGATGAAATTTTCAGGGAAGGTCAGAAATAAGGACCAAGTGATTAGATTTTGATAGAGATGCGGCTTATAGTCTGGATCCATGGATTTGTTTAAGATTTCATTGTGAGATAGTGGCACTGTAACTATGACAAGTGAACGCTACATCAGCTGCCTGCTGACGATCACATGATTTCAATCCCACTACAAATCCACTGCTGCGGACTTGTCGGGACTTATTCGGCAGAAATTATACGACTGAGCTGCCTTGGTGGAGTACTACAATCATTCTGCTCTTCTTTAGCTGCAGTGGAGAAGTTCATTCCTCTAATTCAGTGTAGTTTGTTGGTTTAATATAATTCATTGGAAGCTGTCATAACTCAAAAAGATTCATGCAAACTGTTGTGTGTTTTGTTTTATTGTTTTATTTTTATTTTTATTTTTTACAAATGCAACAAAAAATAGTGCCATATATTATTTATATCAAGAAAGCCACAACTTCTACTCTAAAAGGCTGAGAGTTTTTTGCTGAAATTCAAACACCAGCCTGTCTACAGGTCCATGACCATGGAAACAGACACAAGTGCAGAGAGCGTAAATGCAGGATGGGCTTTTAATCCCTGTATTTCTAAGCTCCTTATTCAGATGCAGTGTTGCATGGATGTTGCTGAGGCTTTTTTTCTGACAGGTGTCTCCAGTGGTTCAATGATAATCTCATGTTTGTAAGTCTCCCCTTTTCTTCTTATCGGCTCCAACATGGCGGTTAGTGGGATTCTGGTTTCCTAGTGCGACGTCATCTTTATGCGTCAAATTTCTGCAGGCAGAGAAAAAGTAGAGCATTCAAATTGTCCTTTCTCCTCTTCCTTGTTCTTCTTTCCTTCTTTCTTCTTCTCTGCCCCCTTTTCATCTACACTGTGCATATGTTGTAGGTAACCTGATTTTCTACAAATGGAAGGATACAGAAAGAAGAAATATTTGGAGGAGGTGAAGGAAGTGACTGAGAGTAAAATAAGAAAGAAAAGGAGGGCAGAGATAAAAGAGAAGATGAGGGGGAAAAGCATGAGGTAAAGAAGCAAGTAGTGATGAAAAGGAAAGGGAGCAAGTGGTATAAAAGATGTCAAGGAGAGGAAAGAGAAGGATGAAGAAAGAAAAGATAAAAAGTGAATGTAGGAACAGCAGGTGAAGATGAATGAGGAGAAAAAGAATGAAAGAAAAAGTGTGACAGAAAGAGGAGAAGAAACTGAAGGAAGAAAATAGGAGGTGAAGGAGGAGGAGGCTGCAGCAGGTGCAGCAACAGCAGAACAGAGTCATCAGAGAGTAGAGCAAAACAGTGAGGTCTCACTCTGCTGCAGTTTTCAACCCTCTATCGCTCCAAAGTTCCGCTAACAAATTTCCGTTTACAGCCATTTGTCACAAACTAAAGTTTTGGACAATTTTGAATCTGAAGCAAGCAGTAAGTCAATCTACTGTCACCTGCATAAAATTGGGCTTTTTACTCATCAGCATTGACAGAAAGGTCAGTGAACAAATTTACTTGGAACTGAGTATCCTAGTTATGGCAAACATCACAGTGTTGGTCATATTTAAGATATGTCTTTTACGTAGAACCCTGAGACATCTGGTTTTCCACATCCATATACATATGATGAAACGTGTAATCATAAATTTAACAGCTGTGCCTATAATTTGGCCACCATCCCTATTGTCTCTTTGTGTAGCCATACACCGCTCCTGGTGCTCCTGCAGTATCTGTAACATTTGCTGGAAGTCCTGTAAACATGTCAGTCTTTATCTACAAAGAGTGGCCATTACCCAAAGACTAAATTCATTTTCTTAAAATTGCTCCAGTGAAGCTCTCACTACAGTAATTGTTGGTGTTTCCTTGTGTCAATTAGGTAAGCAATATTCACAAGTCTGGATAAGATGTGGAAATGCAACTACCGCCTGCTGTCTTTCTTGCACAGTTGGCAAGTCAGCTTTGGAATTTGACAAAAATTAGTAAATCAAAATCGTAACTAAAGGTCCGCATTATTTATTAGGAGGACTTTACCCAACTATAAGATGCAGTTAAAGTTATGGTTTCTGATTCTTTTGTTCAGACATTAGGTGAATAGATAGATGTTAAATACTTGCTTGACAGTTTCGGCGAACACTCTCGCCTTCCTCAGAAGCGTCTCACTGACAGCCTGTGACGTGTCAGCCGGCAGATTTTGACAGTCGGCATCTGCGTCACATCCAGTAGAGTCACCAGATCCACCGGGCCAACCACACCCACACCGTAATGAAATGCCGTGGTGAACCTAACGGACCCATGCACCCCACCAGGCAGGCTGCATCCTCGACCGTCCTATTTCCTCTGGAGTATGGCGTCCCAGGTGTGCTCTCCCACACACCTGGGAGGTCTGTAACTTGTGTGATCAGCAGACAGCTGATTTAGTGTTCATTTGTTGTCATAGTTACAGTGACTCTGTACGACTATCTTGCAATGATACAGAAATCTTTCACAAATCTGTGAATCCAGACTATAAGACACATCAATGCCAAAATCTAATCACTTGGCCCTTGTGTCACTTCCAGCCTTCCCTGAGAATTACATCCAAATCCGTTACGCACATCAAATATTCTCACGTGACTCTTAGTAAGAGGAAAAATTTCACTGAATGTTTCTGATATTCTCTGTTCTAGTTTACACAGAGGGAAAGCAGTGGAAAAGGAGCAGCTTCCCCAGATGGAGTGGAGCATCTCGTCATAGTTCGAGGATCTCGGAGCGTCCACGGCTCCCAGCAGCGGCTCTGGGTGACAGTGAGAGTGTGATGGGGATTACTGAGGCTCCACGGCAGAGGACGGAGGACGAGCTGCAGCCAGAGGTGAGCTATGATCGAAGCCTCCCGCGGATCTGATGCTTGACGGTGTGTTTACCGGCGGTGATGGACGCTCATACCGATTTTTTTTTTCCTTTTCCTTTTTTTCCGCGGCGCTGTTTTCACGTCAGAGAAGCTCGTGCAGGCATCGTTAATTAGCGCATACGGTTAATTGGTTTTCCTGTCACATAGTGCGGACAGAGCGAAACCGAAAATATTCTCATCGCCTTCCTGAAGCTTCACGCGTGATCATCAGCAGCGGAGTTATTGATTAGCAGCCATGAATTGATCCTCCGTATTATTTCCATATTGTGGTTTGATAGGTGCAGGCCTAATGCAGCCCCTATGCGATCTGAATGGAGCCTTAAGTGTTCAGTCTGTCTTTATGGTAAATGTGTGTGTGATCTACTGTTATAGATAATTCAATAAGCACAGAGTTAACCCCACACAGTGCACAGCCTCTGTAATGTATCTCACAATCAATATAACATCCCAGATGCTCTAATTAGGCCACTGATTGAGGCATTTTTTGTATCCCAAAGTGTCGCTATGTTGTGTTATATAATGTTTTAACAGTCGCCTCTCTCCATTTTATTAAATGTGAGGCTACTTGTGTGCATGACAGGATTACTTAATGCACCTAGAGCAACTGGAAAATTAGACTAGTTGAACACAAAATGACGCAAAATGACTGCAAACGAGAACCTTCAACCTCAAACAGACTTTGAATGGCCACAAAGAGACACAAAATAACCATAAAGACACAGAACAGTGACAAAGACAGGCAAAATGACAAAAAAGAAAGGGCGAAATGGTTTAAAAAAACAAAAATCTACACAATGAACTCCAAAGAAGACACCTTAAAGAACTACAAATAGACAAAATGAGAAACAGAGGCACAGAAACAACTATAAAGAGATGTAAAATGTCCACAAATACACAGAAAACAGCTACAAAGACAGTTAGCTACAAAAAGCCAACAGAAAGATACCAAAAGTAGCTCAAAAACACTTTCAGTGACTACAAAGTGACATAACATGATTACAAAGAGACACAAAATGACCACAAAGACTTACAGGTCGGCTACAAAGACAGACAGAATGACTACAGAAAAGACAAAATGGCGACAAACGGACAAAAAAAAATCTTCAGAAGAGACCAAACAAGTGAAAGGTAGTTTGAATTTAAAACAAATGAGAAGAAAAAGAAGGAGACTAAATGAGCACTAAAGGACCACGCAAGACAATCACAAAACAGCTACAAAGTGACAAGAAGAGCACACAAACTCTCAAAGACACCAGATAACCTCGAAGAGACGCAAACAACCCCAAAAAGCTACACATAGACAGACAAAATCACTGCAAATACAAAATGACCCACATAATCAGACCAAATGAACAAGAAGTCTAACCACAGAAACATAGAACCGCTATAGAGAAAGACAAAATGACCGTAAATAATCTGAAACAAATGTAAAAACAGAAAGCCACAAAAACAGAAAAAAAACAATTGCAAACACACAACTACCCACAAAATTCGACTGAACAACCAAAATGTAATGCTAAAAAATTACAAAGTGAATCAAAACATACAAGACACAACCACAAAAAATACACAAAACAACTGCATACCTACAAAACAACAATCAAACAACTACACAGAACCTTTAATTTCCACACAGAGACACAAAATGATCACAAAGATGACAAACAACCACAACAAACAGACCGCGCAACCTCAGAAAGACTTTAAATGATCAGGAAAATATGCAATATAACTACAAAGAGATACAAAATGTGTGCAAAAAGATGCAAAATGACCACACAGAAGGGACGAAGCAAACTCAGAGCAACTGTAAAGGATCAAAAAAAGACACAAAAAGAGACACAAAGTGAACACAAAGAGACCAAAATGAACAGAGACAAAGAGCCACTAACAGACGAGTAAGGTACTTAGATCGGCTTAAGGTATTTCCTCCTTTAAATGCTCTGTGACGCCGTTTGCATCCCGGATCACAATTGATCATTGTACCATCCCACATTTGGATTATTGTTGTTACTGTCCAGTGTCAGCTCAGTAGAACCTCCACTACCTACAGTATTTAACAAAACCATCTGCAATTTTCATAATTCTGCTGTCGACTTCTGTTCCTGTGACGTCTCTTTTCGTGTGGCTTCCTGTGTTTAGGGTTGACATACGGCCACCATATCACACGGCTGTAAGATTTATAGTCCTAAATGCAGTCCGTGCATGAATTTCATGTCGTAAATCTCCTGTGATTCACGTACGTGAAGACTCTTGGATGTTTTACGGTGTCTCCGTCAGCGCTGCAACTCCTACAGAGAATCGAGTGGTTTATGATCATCTAATTAAATGCACATCTGTTGGGAATTTGAGCTAAATCCACCAAAGCAGATTTAGTCTTGCTCGTGTCCCTGTCTAGTTGCACACATGGTACAAATCCCCGAATAAAACTGTGATTAAATAAGTAATCAGTAGTTTGATGAAACACAGCTTGAAGTAGTTTGATCTCTTATGAACGAGGTACTAGGTTGGATTGTCAGTTATCTGCCCAGAATATTATATAATATTCTTAGCAAAATCTTAGGTGTACTTTCTCTTTTCTGTAGCCTATTATTCTTATTGTTATAATTCCAAATGACTGGCATTTTTGAGGTGCTAAAAGTGCTCGCAAACTCATGAAAACTGGCCTCACAGGTGATCAAAATGTATTTTTTTATGTTTCTGTGGCATGAATTAGACAAACTTTGGCATTACAACTCGCTCATTATCTTCCACCCATATTGACAAAAATGGACACGTACATGTATTTTGTCCAGATGTATGAAAAAGCCTCTTGGAGCCAACAGAAAATCAATCATTTTGAACTTGCTGTGCCATTTTGGCGCTATCCTTGTCATTTGCAACCCTTGTACTTTGACAGAGTCCTCCAAAAGAAAAGATCACAGCACTTTCAAATTCCTTTTTGATGCAAAGCGATCAAAACTCTGACTTTTCTCTGAATGCTGTTGCCTGGACGATGTGGTGAGTGTCAGGGGTTTACGATGAAAACAGAAGTTTGGGTAACTCAAATCTACGTTTTCAAATGTAGACCAAACTTCACATTTTAGAGCGTTGACGTAAACACATCTACATGCCACTACTGAGTTATAGTCATGGAGTCATCTGCTGGGAACAAGAATTCAGTCAATTTGAATATATTATACATTTTTGACACAGTTCTTTGCCATTTGCAGGCATTTTATGAAGTAGTTTCTTAGCGTTTTTTGCCTCTTGTTTTTCACTGTGATGTAAAGCTAGCAATGGCTAGAAGAAGAGAGAAATCAGAAATGCCTTTTGTGGCATATGTCAAAGTTATAATGCCATAAAAAGAAGAAAATAGAATTGATCCTCTTTGGGTAATTATTTTATGAACACTATGTACAGCTTTATTTATATAAATTGCCACAGGTTGTTACTGGACAAAATGCTCATTTTATATATATATACAATTGAAATTTTTTTGCTGCTTATATTTCTATTTATTTTCATACTTGTCTTCACCGTCAGTGCTGACAGCAGGTTTTTGCTTAATGACTAGTCAATCAGATTGTCTTGTTTCGCCAAACATTGTTTAAAATCACAGAGTGGTGACCATAGATTTATCAGCTGAATAGCCAGATGTTTTCCCAGTGGAGATCAGAAGCAGAGCTAGAAGAAGGTGAATATTGGCTCACATTTATCACTTTGACACCGACATGGTTGCAGATGATTAATACTGTTACATTGTAACAGCAGGATATACGTTAACGTTCAGAAGTTTGGCTGGTCACTTAGAAATGTCCAAAATTTTTGAAAGAAAAGTCGCTTTTTTCAATAAAGATAACATTAAATTAATCAGAAATTCAGTCTAGACATTGTTAATGTGGTAAATGATTATTCTAGCTGTAAACTGCTGATTTTTAATGGAATATCTCCATAGGAGTGCAGAGGAACATTTCCAGCAACCATCACTCCTGTGTTCTAATGCTACATTGTGTTAGCTAATGGTGTTGAAAGGCTAATTGGTGATTAGAAAACCCTTGTGCAGTTATGTTAGCACATGAATAAAAGTATGAGTTTTCATGGAAAACATGAAATTGCCTGATTGACCCCAAACTTTTGAATGGTCGTGTATATATTATTATAATGGGACCATAAATTAGAAAATGACTGTGATGAAAGAAACTTGAAACTCCCAAGTGAGACCATCAACTTGTGAGGAGAATGTTTACTTTGGTAAAAGACCAAGTGAGAAGAACGGCCACTTTCTCATAGATGTCTATACTGTCAGATTGTTTTTGCAACCTGAGGAGTCAACCCCTGCTGGCAATTAGAAACAGTGCAGATTTAAATCTCTCCTACACTGACTTCACTTTTCAGATCTGAAAACTACGTCATCTTTTACAGTAGTAGTAGTGAACATAATCATTCATTTCCCACCACAGAGTTGTGAAGATGTTGCGTTGTACTTGTGGAAAATATAGGGGTTAACCAGTTTTCTGTCCGACCATTTATTGGATTAGATATTCATGGTTTTTTTTAATTAATCTGTATCTTTTTTTTAAAAAAACAACTAATTTTTCCATCTCAGTGGAGGTGGTGGTGGAGACAAAAAACTGAGCTCAAAGACAGTAAATATTAAACTTACATTTATCATTAACATGATTGCAACAGGTTTAGAGTTTTATATCACCACAAGGTGATGGTATGTCAGTGTTGTGTTCACAACCTGTTCCACTGTCCTTTAGTGGCCCAAAAAAAACAACTGTTATTGCAGCTTTGATGAAATTGTGGCTGCCATTTTCTGTTTTTCGTTTTCTTTCAGCATTTTAGAGACTAACAATTAACTGATAGTTGAAGAAAATAATTGCCAGATTAATCTGTAATGAACAACATCAATAATTTACCACAACAGGAAAAGTTTTTGCCCAGGGGTTGGCTCAGGCAGTATTCCGTCCGTGTGAAATATCTCACAATTTTCAACCTTTTTGAATTGAGTTTATGGACCACATTATCCCAACACTGTCCTTAAAATATCCAGAATCTATAGTCCTCCATTCAGCCTGTGTGACATAAATGTGCTGTTGCTGGTTGTGCAGTAAACATGCGCTTGCCGGTGATGTGTTTTGCCGATGTTTGACGGTGCACGTTTCCCCTCTCTGCAACAGACACACACTTCCTCCCTCCTTTTCCCCTCTTCTCTCCACTGTTTCTTCCTCCTTCATCCATATATCCATCCCTCCATCCAGGCAGCCTGTCTGGACTCGACACCTCCTCCCTCCCTCCCTCCCTCCCTCCCTCCTTCCTCCTCCTCTTTCTACGGCAACATAGCGGAGGAGGGGAAAAAAAAAACACCTCATATTTCAGCAGTGATAATAACCAAAGCGCCGTCCGCTCTCGGGCAGACGGAGAAGGGGGATCATCAGCGCCGCAGCAGCGGATCGCCGAGCTGTCAGACGCAGAGGAATGATAATTAGAAAGAGATTGACTCGGCAGCAAGAAGAAAAAGAGGAAGAAGAGGAGGAGGAGAGGCCTGCAGCAGTAGAGGGGCGAGCAGAAGCGTACTTGAAGAGAGAAAAGAAAGAGGGATTGAATTGATCATGATCTGATCAAGAAGAAGAAGAGAGTAGTTTTTTTTTGAGGGAGATAATGGTGACAGCAGCAGCAGCAGCAGCAGCGGTGGCGGAGGAGGGGAGAGAGGGATGAGCTTGGATCGATAATCCTCCTTCCTCCTCCTACCCCTCCTCTTCCTCCTCCACCTTCATCCCTTCATCACCTCTGCAGAAGCGGCTGAAATCTGTGAGACTCCGCTGCCTGCTTTTTATTTATTTATTTTTTTCTTTCTGGATGCTGCATCGTATCTGCCTGCATGAGTGTGTGTGTGTGTGTGTGTGTGTGCTTATATGTGTGTCCTATAACTGTTTGCTATATAGGCCACAATGATGAGTGTGTACTATATGTGCATGTGCAGCCTGTGTTAACCGCATGCATGTGATGTGTGTGTGTGTGCAAGTGGAAGGAGGCTGTGTGAACTGCTGTGTGTGGGTTGTATGAACCACTGTGTGTGTGTGTGTGTGTGTGTGTGTGTGTGTGTGTGTGTGTGTGTGTGTGTGTGTGTGTGTGTGTGTGTGTGTGTGTGTGTGTGTGTGTGTGTGTGTGTGTGTGTGTGTGTGTGTGTGTGTGTGTGTGTGCGTGTGCGGATGGCAGATAACATGACTGGAAAATTGGCCAATTAAAACAGTCCTGCTACTGTTAAATGAGATCGAAATTGTATAAAAGACTAGGAAAAAAACACTCATTGCGTGTGCACAGAGAGATTTATTTCAGCTTAAAATTTAAAACTTGTAAAATGTAATTATGTCTGCCAGTAAATGTCTACTTTCTTTGAGGGCATTTTTCTCATGGAAGGAGCACATATTAACCGCCTGAACCCCAAGCAGTTTCTCTGCTCATGTCACATTTTTATTCCCAGTGGGCTCATTTTTCACTGCAACAGAAAGTCCTGCACCTCTGTGGAAACAGCACCTCCATGGCTAGAAGTGGAGAGGACTCAGACGTGTCTTCTTTGCAGTATGATACTGTCACAATGCCATGAATTCTAAAACTAAGAAAAACAAGTTGATTTTACGAAATTGAAAAAATCCTCAAATAAACATGTCTAATTATTTTTTTGGTTTTGATGTTGCGCAAAGGTATTGCCAGTACTGCAAAAAGAAAACAGTGGCTCTACATACTATGGATAGTTTACTTTTTACATTTTTACAACATCCAAAAATTTGATGTTTTTCATAGAATGCTGCACATCTAATCTAAGAACTTGTTGACAGCGTGTTTTGTATACTGTTTCTGAGCCAAGCTACCTCCATTATCATGTATAATTTATTTCAACTTTTATCGCCAATACTTTCTCATTTTACCCAGAAAACTCAGTGACTGTTGGTTGGAGTCCCAGATGTACTGAAGAGTGCAGAAGTTTTTTGCAGGATGTCGTGCAAATAATTCATTTTTGACAAATTCCGAGACTCAACATGTAGAATGTAGTCACTTTGATGAATTGGTTAAATTTTATGACAGATCTAAACAATAAAAGCACTCAGAGCGCAGTATTCTGGCAAGGCTGCTCAGTCATTGTATGATTTCTGATGGATAAGTCCCGATAAGTTCGCAGTGGAGGATTTGTCGTTGGATTGCAGTCATGTGATTGTCAGCAGGCAGCTGACATAGTGTTCACTTGTTGTCATAGTTACAGTGACGCCGTGACGCTATCTTGCAATGATTCATAAATCTTTAACAAGTCAGTGGATCCACACTATAAGCCACATCACTGCCAAAATCTAATCACTTGGTCCTTGTGTCATTTCTGACCTTTCCTGAAAATTTCATCCAAATCCGTTTGTCTGTATTTGAGGAATGTTGCTAGCCGGCAAAGACACAGACAGACAAATATATGCCGATCGTCACATAACTCTGCCGCATTCTTTGGCGGAGTAATTATACAATTCACACTTAGATGAAGGACCGTCAAAAATTTGGAAATCCAAGAATTGTTTCTGTTTTTACAACTTCTGTAACTGTAAATAGTACAATTTTGACTTTAAAGAAGAAGCATTTGTTTCTGACTCATCTGAGAGTTTTTTGTGTTCAGAGGCTTAAATGATCATGAAGATTTTGAGCGTGAAAATTCACCAACAATTTTCAAAATAGTGGTTTCATTAAAAAATAAATGCAAGTGCCTCCAAGTGGTCGAAAAATGTTCGAGGCAAGTCTTACTGAAATGGAAACGCAGTACCATTGAAATGACAGGGTGGAGACGGCGGAGACGGTTCAAATATTCGGATCCGTTCGTCTGGTTTGCGCGACGCAGCGGCGGCGGAGACTGCCCGAATATTCGGATCTGTTCGTCTGGTCTCCCGGGTACACATTTTGCCTTCGTTTAGTCTTTAATTAAACTGAAAAATTCCCAAACACCGGTCTTCAGCATCTTGTCTTGTGTTTATGCAACGAAGTGAAGCGTGGCTTCAGAGTCGGCAGCCACCCGGCCATTCGGGTGGTGTTTACAAACACGAATGGAGGAGCCGAGATGAGCCGAAGAACACGGCGGAATGAGCGCAGGGAAGAGACGAGTTCCGAATATTTTCGTCTGGGGGGAGGAGGGGGTGATCACATAGACATATGTGTATATGTTATAGACATATGTGTATATGTTTATGTGATCACACGACGAGATGAGCCGATATGCGCCGATGTGGGCCGAAGGCGGAGGGAAGACAGTAACGCTGCATACTCTTTCCGCCCGGTGATGTTCGAAGGCGGGGGGGGGGCGAATATTCGGATACCAAAATTAATATCCGGATAGTGCCGTAGTGAACGAATATTCGGATTTTCGGGATATTCAGGTCCAGCCCTAGTAGAAACTGCTTTTTGTAAAGCTTTTACTAAAAAAAATGCAAGTTTAAAAATTGATCTAAAGTTGTAGCGAATAAAAGTATGAAAGTTAGATTTTTATAGAAATGGATTGACCACAGTATGTTTAACAGTAGATGGAAAATGTCTTTTGGTAAGGAGCTGTGAATAACAAAAAACATGAGCTATTTGGTCTCTCAATCTCCCATCAGCCTCTCCACAGGCAACTAATCATCAAAGATGCTCTGATAAAGCCTCTGTACGCTACCAAATGGTAAAAAGTTGTATTTATATCACGCTTTTATCCAAAGCGCTTTAAAGGATACGTCACATTCACGCACTGATGGCAGAAGCTGCCATGCAAGGCGCTAACCACGACCCACCAGGAGCAATTAGGGGTTCGGTGTCTTGCTCCTCGACGTGAGCTCGACGGGCCGAGGATCAAACCGGCAACCTTCCAGTTACAAGACGGCCACACTACTCACTGAGCGATGCCGCCCCGCTACCAGTAGTAGCAAACCGTCGGACAGACACACTTAGAGACTAGCTGGGTCTAGCAGCTGAACAGCCAGATGTGCATCGCCTCGGAGTCAGTTGGCATCATTAACAGGGTGCCAAATAGTCTAGTAGCAGCTTCTGTTTGCAATGTACTATAGGATTTCCTGAGAACTATCACATTTTATTGCTTTGAAGAAAACCTGACAAATTCCGGAGTTCTTATGAGTGTCTATCTTTCAAAGTGGATTTGTTGACGTTTGGGAAGGATTTCAGAGTTGTAGAGTTGACAATGTCCCCAGGGAGTGTAAGTCACGCTGAATCCTAAAGCACTTGTATCATGTCTGCATGTTTAGATCTGAATGACTCAGAAGGAGTACAAATTGTGATGCAGATTGAAGCTTATGCCTCACGTTGCTCCCTCCGAATCCCCCTTCGATTGTCCCAAGAGCATTTGGGGAGGCGCAATTCTCAAGTATGATGACTGCTGGCAGTGAAGTGTCCATGCAAAGAACAAATCAAAAGCTACTCGGTCTGCGAAAATCAGACGAAACACTTGCTCACCGCCTCTTTCCTGCCTGGCTTCATATACGCTATGTTTGGAACTGACAACTCTGGCATGAAGCAACAATCTGCAGAGAGAGAGGGCAAGAGACCCTGAGAGGGACAGCTGGAGAGAGAGAGGCAGAGAGGAATGGTGGTCAGTTAGTGAGTCATGAATAATTGAATGTGCTTAATGGGAGGAGATATAAAAGCTGAAACTGTTTGACTGCTTTGCAATAGAGTCCAGAAGGCATGAGTGTGTGTCAGTGTGTGACTGTTTGTGTGTGTGTGTGTACATGTGGTACGATGGCTGAAACTTCTTCTAAAGCATCAACTTTGCACATTACTGACTCCTAATGGCAGCTGGTGATAAATGTGTAAATCTTTTGCAGTGTGAAGAACTTCATTACTCTCAAGTCATGTTAGGTGAAAGGAGAATAGCATGTAATTTTACAATTTGACTTTTTTTCAGTAGTTTATCGGGTGACATATTATCTGTCTGTTTGAAATGCATGTTAACTTAAAACATATCGCTGAAGTGACAGCAGGACCAAGAAACTTTTTGGGGTTCCGAGGGTTTACTGTTGTCCTTTTGTTAAATGGCTAGCAAGTGAGACACCATGGTATTAGTTAGCGTGAAGCCGACTCTGACTACGTCAGTGAAACACTTAGACTTAGCAGTTTACTTTAGATTTGCATAGTTTAAAGTTGTAAAAATGTGAGGGTGTTCACAGGTAGTCTTTTTCTCCTACCACCCAAAAGAATGGATTAATCCTTGAAGGCGACTGATGTATTACTTTTCCCCTTATAAAAGTAACACCAGCAGTTTTCCAACCAATTACAATTCTATTGGATGAGAGCAACCAACCAAATCAACCGGTCAATCTGGACTCTACTATCCAAGATATTTGCTTCTTCAACTCTTAAAATGACTTTTTTGTACTGTGTTGACCTTGTAATTCCACCTACTAAGCTCGTATTGATCTCTAACTGGCTGACACGGGCATCAGCACAACATCATACTAAATCTAGGTTGTGTTTGGTGATTCAAAGGTCTGGAAGCAGGCTACAGTGTCACACAATCAGTCAACGATTCACTGACTTCACTGTTGACAGTTTCTTCACGAGATATCTATCGAAACTTTGAAGCTTTAAGGGATCTTTTCAAAATATCTTTAGATGTTTAGCATTGCATTGAGTGGAGTTGGTCGAGATTTGCGGAAGATCTGCCAAAGACTGGAGGAAAAAAAGGTGGACGAAGACAGACGAGGGAAAGTGACAGAGTGTAGGAGGAGAGGCTGATGATGTGTGATGATTTTTCTTGTCTCTGATGGCGGAGACAGAGCATGTCATTGGTATTTATGGGCCGAGAGACCTCACACTCATTACAACTGCAGACAGAGAGAGAGAGATAAGAGAAAGACAACAACAGATGGAAGATGAGCAAAAAGAGGATTAGTAAGAGAGCAAGGAAAAGGCGACGATAAAGACACAACAAAAAACAGGAGGTGAAGATGAAAGTAAGAACAGAGAAAGACACATGAAAGAAGGAAAAGAAACAGGTGTTTGTTCCTGAAACAACACAGTGACAGTATCATGGGTGATGGTTCTGTTGACTCTGCTTCTCATTTACTCTTCATTTTCCGAAAAGTTTCAGTCTGCTTTTAAACAGTGTAACAATACTGGAACAGCTCTTTTAAGAGTTTTTACTAAACTTCACTTAACTGCTGAATGAGAAATGTTGCTATTCTTAATGAAAGACTAAGACTCTTAATAAAGACTGAGATAGTTGTGTTTGGTCAATGGGACCATTTGGATGATTTAAAGGTGCTCTTTGCCATTTGGCTTCAATTGATCTTTTGTGAAAAACCTTGAGTGATCCTTAAACAGCTACTAAAGCTAATGTCTCTTTAAAATTTGATACACAGTTGAACTCAGTGGTCAAAACCAACTATTTCAGTTAAGACTTTTGCCTTTGTGATGGCCGATCTCTTTCTTAAATACTTTGAAAAATGAATTGATGCCTTTGTAGACACGTGGTTAGACTTTTATATTTCTTCATGTTAGCATAAAGCAGATCATCTCCGTATATAAAGCGGGTACAACAAAACAAAAAACAACAATGAAGCTGCTCATTTTCTAACAGCAAAAAGAAAGTGTGATCACTTCACTTGACCTTCCTTCATTAACAGTTGGTTCGTCATGATTGATTTTATGATTTTCTTGTTTTTTAGATTTTAAATGGTTTAGCGCCACCTTATTCAGCTGAACTCCCGTATCATCATTCCTTGTTAGGGCACTGAGGAACCAGATGTTCCAAGATCTAGGCGCAAAATTTGAGGTGACGGAGCCTTTGCAGCAGCTGCTAAAAATCTGTGGAACAGTATTCATACCAGAAATGATCAGATTTTCAAATGCTGCTGCTCAAGACCCCCCTCTTCCTGTTGACATTTGATTCAAATCAAGCTTGACTCTTAGACTTCATCTTTTCTTATGTTGTAACTTTTATTCCAATATTTTAATGGTGGTTTTGTTTTCTTTTGTTTCTGTCACTTGTCATTTTAATTGCACAGCACTTTGGTTCAACTCTTGTTCTGTTGTTGTCTTTAAATGTGGTTTAGAAAGAAATATGACTGACTTTTCTCTTCTTTTTCATGTGACAGGATCTGGAAGTGCTATCCAATGGGATAATAATGATGGTAAATCCCAGATGCCTCGCTGTACCCAGGAAGGAGATCTGACATGACATTTAACCTTTGCACATCCCCTTCTGTGACAGACCGACCGCAGGATGGTGGGTTGAGTCCTGCTCACTATCCTATGGACCAGGAAGAGGTGATGCTTTCTTCTTCCATGTTTGTCAGAAGATGATTTTTGACGGAGGTCTTCATTTTGTGGAGATTTGAGTTGCCTTGATTTCTTCAAGCATGGACATCTTGATGATCGAGAGGATCTGAGCTGAGGCAATTTTCTTTTCCAGACTGTTTGATTTGGAAAATTACCACAAGGCATCTGACCCAAGGAATATATTATGAGGCTCTTTGGGGAAACCAGTGATTAATCTACTTGTTGCAACACTGGTTGCCAAGACTTGCATTGGATGTTGAGTAAAAAAATATCACTTGCATCGTGTGTGCTGGACAGTCAGCAGTGATAATGTGCAATATCTTTGACACGGAGGGACAAATAAATCCTCTTTCAGCTATGCTCTCCACACTTGCTGCTTGGAAACCAGTGTTCTGATTTGCTGCATGGAGTGCAGGGAGTGGATACAACAGATTCACTGACAGATAGGAAGATAAACACACGGTTCTGACTGTTGAGGGAGACGAAGAGAACGTTTGGCTCTGAGATATTTGTTCTGTTTTTAACTGTCATGGGTCCGAAGCCCAACAGGATCCCCTGAGTGAACCAGGGAATGGTCAACGACTCAATAAAACCATCTGATTGGAGCACGCAAGGACGAGGTCCATCTTGATCTTTGAATCAGAACTCAAAGAAGAAGAACTCCTCCCCCCCACTTTCCTCTGGTGGGGGGGAGGGTGAAGGGTACTTTTGTTTTTAAGGTGTAGAACTTTGGGCTGTGGGGTGTAGTTTTTAGGCAGTAGGTTTTAGGTTGTAGACGTAGTAAGGAAGCTCTGCTCTCAGATACTAGTAATCAGTTCTCTATTGTGTTCAGGCTTCTCCTCAGTGTTTAGTTCGGTCAGCTAGTTTTAGCCATTGGCCTGCTGGCTCCATTCTAGTGCAGAAATTAGCATTTAGCCTCAGTGCTAGCTGGCAGCGTCCTACCTGGATCTGACCAACTGTGACAGCCAACAGTGTTTAGGTCCTTAAGTTAAACTTTAGCATTAGTGAACCATCACTGATCATTTAGCCTGAGGTCCACTGGCTATTAGTCTGTGTGTTCACTCTCAGAACAGCTAGCCATGGAAGCTAATCAAGGCCCAGGCCAGGGCAGTCCAGAAAGCCCTAACCGGGCTGTGGAGTACCTTCTTGAACTCAACAACATCATCGAGAGCCAGCAGAAGCTTCTGGAAACCCAGCGGCGCAGAATCGAGGAGCTGGAGGTCCAACTTGACCGGCTTAGCCAAGAGAATAAGGACCTGCGTTTGGACCGACAGCCTCCTCCTCCACCTGCTCCTCCTCCCGAGCCTCCTCTCCCTCCTCCTCCTCCGCCACCTCCACCGGCTCAGACAACGTCCATTTCTACCAAGAATCACCATCACCACAACAGCCAAGCTCCTCCCCAGCCTCCCTCCTCCATCCCTCTCTACCACAGCCACCACCACCAGCACCACCACTCCTCAACCCACCACTCCTACAACAGCACCACTACAACTGCTATTCCGGTTCCTGCTCCGTCCTCAATCCCGACCTCCATCTCTATCCCGACCCAAATCCCGGCTCCAGTCTCTTCCTCCTCATCCCCGGCTCCACCTCCCCCTCCTCCGATCCCACCCAGGGATCAGCCACGGGCCCACAGCCGGCTGACCCGAATGCCCTCCACCAGCACCGGCACCAACACTAACTTTGTGGAGAAAGAGAAGGAGAGGCTAGAGCGCCTGCACAGAGCCAACGCTGCCAACAACCACCATGCCCACACCCTCCACCACCACAAATCGTAAGTGTATTTTTACTACAACCAAAGCCTGAGGTAGCATGAGAGGAAGGCAAACCAGACCTTATTTAGAGACAAACTTTGCTGGTAAATCGGTAAAACTAGCTGGTCAGTCTAGAGCTGTAGTTTTCATTATTAGAAAAAATAATGACACTGAAAATTCTTCATTTATTTGAAAGAGGTTTTAAAAGGTATTTCTCAGTTTGACCATTAAATGCTTCTTTTGAGATCAAGAGTTGTCATAGTTGTAAACCTGATTCTGACAATGATAAAACTGCAGTGGAACACTGTAGCGTTAGTATACAGCATCCTCTCACTAACCTTGCCTTGCAGCTTCTCACCACATCGTCTAGTTTGCCAAATCTCGTGCTAATCTTTGACTTTGTTCGCTACTAACTTTGCAGCTTCTTTCACACAGGGTTTTGTGCAAGCCTAGAAATATGTGCCATCTTGCTAAATTTGACCTGGAAACATCTTGTTGCTAGCACAAAATTGCGACCGACACATGTTTGAGTTGTTTTGCTGAACATGACTTATTGTAAAGGACTCAAACAAATGTTTCTTCCTCTGAACAAGAGCATGCAGCTCATGCCCCTGTGCTCTGGTGGGTGTACAGGACTGATAAATATTCATCCTTTTATCAGCTAATAGGGCTACAGAGTGGAAGGTTGTAGTGGGAATTTATAAATTGTAAGAGAGCAGGAATGCGTGAGACTCCAGAGACAGATGAACTACAGCATCTCAAACACTGATAATTGGTGGAGCAACAACTCAACGTGTTATGTAACAGATATTTTTTGCTAAGCCATAGAAGTGGTTGTTCTCTATGAGCCTATAAAGAAAACACTCTGTGCTTTCCCTAAGTTGTTTGCTGTACTAATCACCATGGTAACCACTTACCAGGTAGCTCAGTATCTTCCTCTTTCGTTTTGTGCTCTTATTTTGATGTAATTTTGCTGTTCTGAATACACTTTTAGTGAGAACTGTACTGTGTTTGCTGGCTGGAATTGGCTTTGTTGCCTGGCAACACTATCTTAGGAGCATCCTATTAGGAAGTGCTAAGAATGACGGATCCTCGCTGCCGTCTGTGGTAGTCGTCTATGTACACGCGCCGCTATAGGCAACAGGATGCAGGGTTGCGGTTGTCCCATGCCTCTACCAGGGAGCTCCTTTGTAGCTGGTAACACTGAACCGCTGTCTGCGGGAAGCGCTGGTCATGGCGATCTCTGTTGCTATGCAACTGTGGAAAACCTGTTTGAAGGACAGCACTCTCGCTAACAGTTGAAATGGTTTTAACCTCGCTCGGAGCTTTGCTAAGCTCGCAGCACTGTTGGGAACACAGAGCGTTGCCTTCTTTCCACTGCAAATACAGAGTGCAGAAGAGGAAAGGCTCCTGATGGACCTGCAGAAATGAAGGCAGGGGAAACGCAGTGATGACTCATGGAGACAGATTTAACAGTACTATTGCTTTGTCTTATAAGCTCTCATATGTGCAGCCAAAAAGTAAAGTAGATTGTGCACAGAGGTACATAGAGTGTGACTCAGACTCTTAGATCTGGGTTCACCTGAGGCATCTTGAGCCATCAAAAAAATCTCCTAAGCTCTGAGTCATGGGACGTTCAGGTACAGCTGATATCATGAGAAAAAGCTGACCTCAAGCTTACAAATGATGTAACAGGCTCAGAACAATGATGAAGTCTGACAGCAGTGAAGATAAGGCTGATTCGTTATGAAATCTCACAGTACAATCGGCTGCTTGCTGCCTCTTCAACTGACTGAGTGTGAGCCAATAAATCCCACACTGCACTGGGGCAGATTATGGCATGAGGCATGACAGCATGTTGCAGAGCTGCCTACACTGGTCTCGGAGTTATTTTGTATAGGACATGATGCAGCAAAATGCAAAACACCCTCACACAGATTTATCTTGCAGCAAATCAGGCCGAAGTAGGAAAATACATGGCCCACACAAGGAAGTACTGTAAATACTGCAGGACATAACAAAGTAGCTCCAACTGACGGGACTGAGAATCGGATGCAGAAACTTTCATAGTGTAATGGTTGATTGTCAAACTGCTGTCTCCTATTGTGGTCCTACTAAGCTACAAGTACACTTCCACATGCAGATTGCAAACAGAAACACGTGGATCTAAAGAATTTACCAAGATTGTATTTTCTCCAGGCAATATGTGACCGCTTTCAGCAGTCACATCTTGCTTGCAGCTCCTGTATCTTGCTTGCAGTTATAGCAACTTGCTTGCTGCTACAGCAACAGACTCTTGTGTCGCAGTTCATATGCAGCTGATGAAACTAATCTGTTGAAAAATTGATATTTGGAAGCACCTTTGTATGTTAATGTACATAGAAGAAGCCTATAAAACTTACAACATCGTCACTGGCCACACAGTGGCACTGTCGAGGGTTTTTTGGCTATGTAGAGGATTTCATAATGGCTTAGCTGTTTGCCAAGCTTTATGTCTGAAGCCTTTACAGTTTTTAGCATATTTGTGATTTTTATGCAGTCTTTATTTGAAACAGAATACCTCATTAGTTCTAACAGCCACAAGCTGTTAACAAGCTAATGCTACAAAGTCCCATTTGGGATTTTAAAAGCAGAACCATGTACAGTATGTAGCCATTAATATGTGTCAATAGTAATGATTTGATTGGCCTTTTTGTTGATTTACAATTGCGCCCCTTAGTGGCCAAAGCTGCAAGAACCTTAGCATTGCTGTTTGTAGTATCAGTCGAGTGTAGAGCCAAATTTCCATTTGGGTGAAGCATTCAAGAATTGCAACACTTTGCATTTATTTGACCACACCAATGAATGTTTGTTAGTGAATCATGGAACGATACATAATATCTCAAATGGCAGTACAGACAATGGTCATCATTGTCCAGTCGTGGTTGTACAATTTATTTATGATGGAAGTGGGCATGGCCTCTTCAACAATTGTATTGACAAGAAGCTTTCTTCTGACACTCATGGCTGCCAAGACATTGACCAAAACATCAGTCAAAGTTTAACTCATTTTTCATCACTTGGTGGTGTTATTGCTGCCATTTTTTAGTGTAGCAATGGAATTGGAGGTCCACCAAGTTTGAGCATTGTAGAGTTTATACTTCTTGAGACATCTACCATTTTTTAGCCAACCTGGCAAGTTACCGTAGGCCACAGTCAAAGTAGTAGTAGTAAAGTAATATTAGCTAATTAGCTTGAAAGCAAAAACAGCCACACTACCACAACACACCAAGTATCAGCTACACATGGAGAAGCCTGAAGTACTTGAAGTGGAGTAAACAGAATTAAAAATGTACAACACTGGTGTGTTCCTTGAACATTTTTATGAAAGATTAAAGAGGAGGATACAGTGAACTCAACAGCATGTAGCCCTCGTGTTCAGCAGCATTCAACAGTGGGACATTTTGCCCTGAAGCTATATATAAGCAACATTTTTGCCCACTATTACGCCTCTAAACCCAGAGCAGTTTCTGAAAAGTTGAATTTCTTCACTTGTATATTTCACAAAGGCTGAAATATCATATGATCATCATGTACAACACTTTTCCAAGTACCCAAAACTGGAAAAACATGTTGTTTCCCCACGTTAAAGATATTTTACTACTTCCATTTTTACAGCCTCCTCTTCACAGCACTCTGCATATCAGCTATCTTCAAACAACTTGCTTCTCTGTATTCCATTTTTGAGCCTCATGCATGTATTTTATTAATCCGGTATGTTTTATTTTGCTCTCAATCTCTTTCAGTTTGTTTCCAGGCTTGTCTTCTCTGTGCTCTGTGTAAACACATCCTGCTGTTCATCTGAAAACTCAGAATTTTATTTTCATTTTTACTGGAAATCTATGTCACTTGCACATATCAATTTTCTCCTTAATTATTAATAATCAGTACTGGCGCTGAAACAACCACATCAGTCAACCCCTTACCCATGCTGTGCAATATACATAGTCATTACTGGCAGAAACAGTAAATTCAAATAAAGGACCACATTCTTTACTGGTGCTCATGTGTGATTTTTTTTTTCTAGATGTCAGTAGTATTAGTTACCAGAGCAAATTATTTTTACCACACGTGACTGTGAAAAGGCTATAACCATCATCAGCCATCAGTGCTGCCGTTACATCGCATTGATCCACTAGGAAAAGAATGATGGAGGACAGTTATGGTAATGAACAGAGAGAGTGATGTTATTTCTGCAGTGTGGGTGTGGAGGAGTCACAGGAGTCAGATCTGTAGGATTCAGATGGATGAAGAGAAGAGAGACAGAGAGCGAGAGAGAGAAATTAAAAGAGGATGCATCATTCGGCTGTGCAGATCCCTTTCTTCTTTTGAAATGTTTCTATCTGACCCCATCTCCTCCTATTATTAACCCCGGAAATATATCTGGATACATTATCTAGATAACGCCATGTGATTATGGGGGCTGCTGCATATAATGCCTGCTATTCATAAGAGTTCTAATCATCTCCATCCTGCCCGCATTGTGATCAGATCTCACTATGCAAATGAGGTAGGAGGAGCTGCAGACTTGTCAACAAACAAATGGTGCAGCTCAGGTCAGCGGGGAGAAGGATGCGGAAAAACTTTTAAGGAGCCTGTAAGGTGCTGCGTTTCATTATCTTGATGCTACTTAAACCTTTTGTTTGCAGCTTTTGTTTCTCTGTTCTGGCAGCAAGAGTAATCACACAAACACTGATGACGCGTGTTTGTGACATGTGCCTTGCAGACTTAAACTTTCAGACATATGTCTGTGTAGCTTCTCAGTCATCCAGCTCATGTTAATCCAAAATGAACCAGTATATGGCAAATGAACCTTATACAGGGGGGTATATACATCGTTCTATGGAGTTTCGTCGTTATGTGAAACTAGTTGGCGAGTGGAGCGGACGAATACGTCGGCACGTGGCGCTGTAAGACGACTTTGTTTTCATTCACCAGTCATACACCACCTTGGATTGTGTTACATTGGCTAACTTTTTGCCCTCCCAGGTGTAAATCAGACTCTTCTGATGGCAAAGAAAATGGTGATGGTAAAAGGAGCCAATGAAGAGAAGTTAATACACCAGAAACATGATCTCTTGGTTCCTGTTAGAGCATTTTGTAGCAGCTGGAGGTTTTTAAGAGTGGGACATCCTGATAATAAGTCATTATAATAGTCCAGCCAAGAAGTAGTGGTAGTTAGAGTTATGTGTGTGTTGAAAGATACATCCTGATCGAAAATAACTCCAAGCTAGGTTCAAGTTAGGGCTGGGCGATATGGCCAAAAAATAAAATCTCGATTTTTTTTTTATTTTTTTTTAGTCATCTTGGACGATTACAATTTTAATCGATTTTTGTTGTTTCTTTGCGGTCTGTTTGCTATGGCTAGTGCTAGCCATGCCACACTCCCGTAGCTGCGAGCACTCTTCCCATTCTTTAGGATGCCTCTGCCGGAGGTGCTGAAAGAGGTTAGTTGTGCTGCTACTCTTCGTTTTCACAGTACTTTTGCAAACCTTGCACATGACTGTAGTTTGCTCTGTGTCAGTCTTGTCAAAGCCGAACCACTTCCATATAATCGATGTAACATGAGGCCCTTTTCTCGCGACCAACTCTTCATCTGCTGTTCTGTCCGCCATGACGGGGGTGGGGGTGTGAGTGTTTTGGCGGAAGGAGATGAGAGGCGGAAGCAAACACCAGTGCACAAGTCGTGAAAGGCAGAAGAAAAATCTGTATTGTTATATATTTAAGCTTGCCTCTATTTTACGATTTGGCAAATTTTCAAATCAGCAGGTTTTAAAAAGGCGAATTAATTGAATTAATTCGATTTATCGCCCAGCCCTAGTTCAAGTACAGTAAAATTATTAAAATCAATCCCAAACATGCATTTCAGCATTCAGGCTGTTCATAGGTGGTAACAAGCTTTGTTGTAAAGCCCCAGCAGGGCACTGTCTGAAATGTATAGTGTACATGGTAGGATGTGGTGTGGCTCCACAAGGTCTAAAAGATGGGAAAATCCTGAACCAGAGCTCATGTGTTAAAGAAAAGCATCTTGAGTCAGCCAAGGCTTCGGTCATGAGCCATGTGACTTGGGGGTGAAAATAAACGTCTCCTAATCGACCCTGTCAGCCTTTCTATTTACATTGCAGCGTAGGATTTAACAGCATCAATTACAACATTATCTCAAAATGCACCAAATAAGAAAAAGCAGCTACTGGACGTAGAAATAGAATAATGGAAAGTTGTTATGTTAGTTTGTATGGTGAATTTATGTTGTTGATGGTGATATTAAAGAGTAGAAGACTGCTACTCAACAAGGACATCAAGAGTCCACAAAAATAGAGATTATTGTCCCCATTGTGTAACCAAACGGGTTGTCCTGTTTTAGTTTAACCAATCTGCATCCAGAACCACTCAGTAGTTTCTCTTTTTTCCTACTGAAAAACTGCCCTGACAAAGGTTCTACAGGGACAGAAGGTCTGGATAGGCTTAAAAAGTAAAATAACACAGTTTAAATGATTAAATATGCTGGGAATATTATCTTTTTAGGCTTATTTAGACTTCATTTAGGCTAAGAAGGCTGGTGGGAGGAGTGCACACAATGCATTGTGGTCCATTTAGTTCATCTGCAGATAACGTGCAGATTTTTTTCTTTCCTGCGACCAGTTGATTGGATAAAGAGCAGGTAGAATTTTAGTACATTAAGATTTTCTTTGCTTTTCCAATTAGAATTCAGGATGAGAACATATCAACCAACCATTCAACCAGTCCACCTGGACGCTGCACCTGTACGAAAAACACCCGTCTGTTTTCCAGCTGTTTCAATATGCATCAGAGCCATACACATGAGGCAGTGTTATGTTAGTGTGGTGTATGAATTACACCTGGGTATGATCTCTGCTTCCTCTTGTGGTTAGGGCATTAGAATGGCACGTTGACACCTACATTCATGTGTTTTTTTTTTAATTTCCACATGTTAACATAACATGACTCCTCCTCCCCCTTTTCTCGCTTCTCTCTCTGACCCTGTTTTTGTAAACAGCTGCTGACATCTCGTCCTCCGTGTGCTGATGACGATAGCAGCAGTGTAAATGAGCTCGGTCAGCAACGCTGCTGCACCAGATGTGAGTGTGTGTGTGGTTTCACCCCATCAGTTCAGTGTCCTGGAAACCGAGTCCTGCCAAGTGATGGAGGCTTAGCCAGAGTCCTGTGAGTGTTTGAATCATGAGCAAAATTCCATGACACATTTTTCTGACAGCAAAAAAACCCCCAAAAAACATAGCTTGGGTTGTTTCAGGTGATTTTGCGGCGTGTCCTGTGTGTATGTGTCTGTGTGTGTCGGGGGGAGCTAAAAGTCTCGACTCAGTTATTTATCAGAGGTGGATTAAAACACCTAATCAGCACTGACTGTTGCCTGATAGTCCTGAGCTAAACATGTTCCCACCAACATGCTGCACCAATTAAACGGTGCGAGTCAGGCAAAGATGAAGACACAGGCTTTTTTTAATGGGGTCAGTCCATGCTGCCCTCCAGGTATATGTATGTTCTTAGAAAGTTGCAGATGAGTTGCAGCTTCTGCTTTTCAGACTTTCTGATCAGCAGATGCAAACTATAAATCTCACTGTTGAAAAAGTTTTGTATCTTTCTGCCTCTGAAAGGATCAGTTTGTAATTGGAGCTTCTTTCTACCTTCACTCTCCCTCTCATCTCTCTGTCTCTCACCTTCTTCCCTTCAGATGAATCTCACCCCCAGCTGGAAGATTAAATGTGTCTGGATCAATATGTTAGGCCTTATCGAGGCCATAGATCAGCTTGTTTATTGATCACTCATTGATTGGTTTTAATCCAAGGCTGCTATTTCTGAGGTCTGCGTCAGCAGCGTGACTCACCATGTAACGCATGAAGGAAACTTTCATGACGAACGTGGCAGCGGGGCTCCAGGCATCCATGTTGGACTTAATCTCCCAGCAATATGGCGTTTATCAGAGATCAAATTCATGATAAATAATGAATAAAATGGGTTGTAGTTACAGCAAAGGACTGAATAGGAGGACAAAATCATTTCTACAAATTGTGTAGAATATGTGGTGGAATAATGACCAGTATTTTGCATGCAGAAAAGCTTTAGCTTAACTGTAATTTTAAAACTAACTTCATTACTGTGGTTCACACCACAGGAATTTTGGAGTCTTTTACCCTTGTTTCACCTCCTGAAAGTGGGAGGACAAATCTGGTCTGGGATCTTGTTCTGAACCAATGTTGACCCTTGATTATTTAGTAAAGTTAGAAGGGCTGCCATGATAACATCAAATATCATGTTGATCTTTGTAACTTAAAATATGTGCATTAAGATTATCATGCTAGCACCTGAAGCAGCAGATACTGTGGCTTAACAGTCTTGCCCTTGAGGGTACAGATGTTAATACTGACCGTTAACATTTTACCTTCAGTGATGAATAGACGAACCATGTTGATCATTTCTCCTCAACTGTTGTCTCATCCAGACTTGTTTAGCTTCACGCTTGTGTTTTTTTTTTTTTCCATCACAAAGTATTATTAGAGTCACAGCAATTTGTTATACCACTGTCTCAATTTTGCTTCCATCTGCTTCCCCATGAGATCACATGAGGTGACGCTTTGCTGTCTCTGGCATGATGATCTTAATATCCTGTACTGTATGATGCACCGTTATTTTCAAACTTTCCGTGTGTGCACATCTGAGGTTTGAGAGAAAAAAAATTCTCTGTATGTGCAACCTGATTTCAAAGTCTGTTAGATTTCAAAATTCTTGTAGACTGAGCACAGGGTAACAGGTTACTCAGAAAAGGCCAAAGGAGCTACAAAGGTGTCAGACTGAGTGTACATATATTTTATACATTATCTTCATCTTGAAGTCAGGGTAGGCAGTATATTTGTGTCATCATTGTGTTACATTCCCTGATAACTTTTTAATCATGTTGTAATTCAAGTGATTTGAGATTAACTTTTGCAACTCCTCCTGATTCTAGGCTGAAGGGCTTCAAGTGAGAGTGGAAAAAACAATTAAGTCCACAGCAACAAAAGTGTGTGGTGGCACAGTAGGTTCGAGGCACGTATTTCTCTCTGGAGGTCAGTGTTTGAGTCCTAGATGAAGGCAACCTTCTGCACTCCAACCTGAAGGAAAATTTGAAGGGTATATCCTCTTTACAAAACTCACAAAATGACACATTTTTATCAGAGCCAGAAATTAGTTTTCATCTGGAACATGTTGTTCAAATGGGAAACTAAACCAAATCTGGGCTTAAAATTGTGATATTTCATCTCTTAGTGAATTTGCTTTACCTGGATTTAAAAAAATAAATCGGTGCCCCTCACCATCATTACACCATTTTTGATGAACCAAAAGTGGTGAAGCCCTGCAGGGTGTGTTTACACAGAGCATGTCTCCTATCAGTGAATTGTAAATGCAGGACTTTAAATTGCAGTGAAAAATGAGCTCACAATGAGTTCAGTACTCCATCAAAGCTACTCCGTCATATCATTTCCAATGGCTGAAATCTTGAAAAAATTAGTGGCAGAAATCACGACACCATAGAATGTGGCAATTTAATATAGACGTACCCACAGACAAAATGGCCTTGCACTGAGCTCAGGCGTATGTCATGCATGTGTTCCATATGTATAGGTACCAAATCACATGACCTAAATATGTAGCAGGCGGCAGGACTAGATGGGACTCAAACACCCCCAGTTTAATCAATTGTTCCTTCTGTCATTTAAGTCCGATAAGTCCACAACGGTTGATTTGTAGTAGGATCGCAATCATGTCATCATCAGCAGGCAGCTGACGTAGTGTTCACTTGTTGTCATAGTTACGGTGACGCCTTGCCGCTATCTCGCAATGATACAGAAATCATTAACAAATCTGTGGATCCAGACTTTAAGCCCCATCACTGTTAAAATCTAATCAATTGGTCCTTGTGTCATTTCTGACTTTCCCTGAAAATTTCATCCAAGTCTGTCCATTTTTGAGTAATGTTGCTAACAGACAGACAGACAGCCAAACCAACACCGATTGTCACATAACTCCTCCGCGTTCCTTGGTGGACTTAAAATGTGACAAAAGCAAAAAAAAAAAGTGCAAAGAAACTGATTTCAGAGGAGTTCAAAGGTTTAAATTCATGGATTATATTTGTAAATTTCTCCTGCTTGTCAAGGTTTTGTTTAATGATCCATCAGACAATCCAGTCTGAAATCTGAACAAAAGTCTAAGCTAAAAGATTTTATGTTTACTAAGATATATGACGGCAAGAAGTAGCAAATCTATCATTTGAGAAGCTGTAGTTTGCCATACTTTATTTAATTATAAAAAAGTCTCTTTTTTGTTCAAACTCATGGAAACCCCTCCAAATAACTCTCATGTTAGCAATGTAAAAAAAAATGTGTGTGTATGTAATTGCAGAGGTTTAGTTTGCATTTTTGCTTATTATTGCTGCTCCAGCTAGTATTGTCAATGTTAGCATGTTACCATACTGATTGAAGCATTTAGCTCAGATACTGAAGTCTCACAGATCTCATAGCATGACTGTGTATGCATGTTGTTCCTTAAAAGCAGTGTGTAAAGTGATATAGATTGTTGGTTCATGAAAGAGGTACAGTAAAGCAAGATGTTCTGAGGAACAGCTAGCAACACGGAATTAAATCAAATGCTAACCACCATCTACAGCTGTGCAAACTTGGTCGGCTTTATTGTCTGCAGTTTAAATTGGACATCTTTTATAAAACATTCCCTCAGCTTGTCAAAGTCAATCGTTTTAAATCCTCTCAAACCTTCACATCATCTTTTTATAGTTAAAAATAACTTTTAATCGCGTTATATCATTTCTTAAATCATTTCCAGTCCAGTTTAAATTTAGCAAGTCACAATATATCTATCTTAATAACACTTGTCCCCTCTGGCTCGCCGTAGTCACCCTGCAACTCACAAAATCTACTTAGAAAGGCTGTGTCTGTGTGTGTGTGTGTATGTGTGTGTGTGACAGCAGTTAGATGGTATCATTCTTGTTGATTGATGGTGTAATCATTCAACAGCTGACCTGGATGTTGAGACACACAAACAGCGTCATGTTTCTGCCTCCCCCTCTGTTTCTCCCCCTCTGTCAGTCCGTCTGTCTGTTATATATTCGCAACATGGAAATGAGACACAGAGTTGGCTGGAGGTGGTGGTGACGGTGGGATGGAGGGGGGTCCAGGAGGAGGGATAAATGCTACGTTGTCATAGCAACAGCTCCTGAGGAGGAGGTGGAAGGAGAGAGTGCTGGTGGAGACACACTCAACTCCTCTGCAGCTTTTCCATCACGCATTTACATTTTCAGCTGAGTTGCTCGGATCCAGAGTGACGTCACAGCGAGCGAGTAGCAAACACATCAGCAAACCAGGACGCCAACAGATTCCATTGAAGTCTGCTAGCCAGTAGGAAAACGACAGATTCAAAAGTAAGATCTTTCTTCTCATCCATTTTCTTCCACTTGATCAGAGTCTGGTCTTTGTGGCAACAAGCTAAGTAGGGCATTCCAGACATTCCTCTTCTCAGCAGCATTTTCCAGTTCCTTCTCGGGGATCCTGAGGCGTTCAAGGCCAGATAAAATATGTAATCCCCTTTGGCCAGTTCTGAGTCTACTGTCCTAATCAGATCCTCGAATCACCTCAGCTGGCTTCTTTTGACATGAAAAGGCAGCGACTCTTCTCAGATGTCCCGTCTTTACGCCTAAGCTCAGGCATCTCAAAGATGAAACTCTTTCAGCCGCTTGTATCCATCATCTAATTTTTGAGTCCCTACCCAGAGCACAAGGCCCGAGGTGAAAGTTGGAGCATATACTGACCGGTGGCGTTCCACAGCCCAAGTACCAGTCCATGATGCCAGGGATCAGCATGCCTCAGCGCCCACCATTTCTTTATCCATATAATTGGCGAGCCACCTAGGTCAAGACTGGACACCAGAGCTCCTCTCCCAGGGTAGGCTCTTGAAACAGACCCTGATTTAGCTATTCTTGGCCAGATGCTGCAATTGCTCTCAATCATAGGACAGTTTGTCTTGGAAGTCCCTGTGAGAGACTGGTGTCTCTTAGAGTGCCTATATAATGAGAGTGGCGACATGACGGGTCCAAAAGATTTTGGTCACGTGATCTATAGAAGGCATTTTGTTTCCAATTCATGAACGCCGGTTATGCCTGTTAACGTTGTTTACGACGCAGAGAGTAATTCTAGGTCTTTTTTGGCTTCATAAATACCTGAAAAATGACGGGCTGTTGTGCCTTTGGGTGCACAAATCGATTGGAGAAGGGATTACACATGTTTAGATTTCCCAGGAGTAGTGAAAGAATGAAACTGTGGGAAAATAAAGTCCGGAGAGTGGGATGGAAACCGACTTCATCATGATTTTTGTGCCAGGTTAGTCCCATGTATGTACTTTCATGTTATGATATATGGGTGAATGACAGATAGAAATGTTTGATGTGATTTTAAAAGCAGTTGTGGTTATTTTGACTTTGACCATTTTCATGCATGGAAATGCATGAAATACGGGCCGCTGAAGTTTAACGAGGTAACCCGTTAAACTTCAGCGGCCCATCTGAGCTTTGACAACAGCCTCCCTGTTCATTCACACGATTTCCAATTCAGCTGACAGTTTTCGGTTTCCTATTTTCTGTTTTCCGTCCAACCTGCAGTCACTTATCAGCCTCATATGACCCGAACACGCTCCGTGTTGTTCACCTGTTTCTGGGCTGTTAGCCGCCGTTAGCATGAGGATGCTGTTAGCCATATGCTTACAGCTGCAGCACCGTACAGGCGGACGGGAAAACATATTTTACTAAATTGACCGAAGCTGCAAGCTCGATGATAGAAACATTATACACCCATGGAAAGCTTAGATTCTCATGAATCCGCCGGTATAAACCACTTTCAGATGTGATTACCACAGCGGGTAATATAAACACATTTGTCCAACAAACAGCAAATAACATAAACAGCACAACTCACCTTTGAAGGCTCAAAACTAGTCACAGATGAAAATATTCCACAAAACGGCCATATTCCAACCTTGGACATCCAGACAAAACAAGCCAGTAAATTATTTTGTCCAAAACATGTCTTGAAATCAGTAAACAATCCATAGTTTTCATGAATGTGCACCTCGCGCTGCGCGTCCCATATTGAGTGAATGGAAACAAAATGGCGTCAAATCCCCAGTTGTCGCCACTCTCATTATACAGGCACTCTCGTGTCTCCCCCCACCACCACCCCCCCCCCCCCTCCAAAAAAAAAAGCTCCAGAATTACAGGAATACACAAACCCCTATGCCCCAAAAATACAATTAGAAAGCAACAAATGTGCATGGTACACGAAGGGAAATGATATGCCAGGCTATCAGCAGCCTACTCCAACCCCACATTCCCGTGCAAATCCACAAGTCTTGTTTCAATTTTTGATTTTGAAGTTGCCTCAAAAATATAAAAGCAAACAGGCTGTTTGATCCGTACATTTGATCTGCAGTAGTTTTCTCAGAACCAGAATGAAATAAAATTCCAAAAATACCCACACAATGGATGAAATGTTCAGATATTAGTCTGCAGATAGGAGTCTTTTATGAAGTATAAACATGTCTTCTCGTAGTACGCTATCCAAAAAGATTTGTTTTAACTTTGCTAAGCTTACTTAGCTCGTGAAATTTTAGAATTTACTGTCTCACGCTGATGCACTTCCATATAATCTCTTGTTTTATGTTGTAGTTGTTGTTCTGAGTTACATTTTGTTTACCTGTCCAGGGACAACAGGTGTGATTTAACTGCTAGCTAAGGTCTGTAGTTTTAAAGCATGAAACATTTTGTAGAATTCAGTATGAATTTTGGAGATGATAGGAAAATTCCATGTTGGACTAAGATTAACACCTTCTGTTCTTAACCAGCTCCATATATATTCACATGACTAAAATATTTTAATATGTGCTCCTTTGTAAACGTTTTGTTGCATAAAAGCACATTAATCGGCGTGTGAAGTCCTGTTGTAAAAGCAGATTTTTGGCAGCAGATCTCACAGGACACAGATGGCACTGAGAATATTCTGGCAGCCAGCTGATGTAAAGATGTGAGTTTTATTTCACAGTGCGTCTGTCCAGCTCTATAATGAACAGCAGACTTAAAGGCAGTGATGCAGACGTTGATACTGAGCCAAATGCAAAACAAATGTTGGAGCTTACCTGTGAATCAGCATGATTCTATCAGGCATCTTTTATTCTCATGTGTACAGTTGATAAAGCTGTGTATGGCTCGAGGAAATAATCAGACAAAAGTGAGCTAAATGCGTAAAATGGTAGGTATGTTCCTAACAGCCAGTTTCCCTCTTGTTTTAATGAAAATCTTAACTTAGACTAGTGAACTTGTCTAAATCAGTAAACCAGTGAAGTTGTCTAAATTAGCAAGCCAGTAAACAAGTTTAAATTAGTGTTCTTATGTTTTCACAACTGTGTATTATGACCAAACTGCCAATCATATCCATGTCCAAACAATTCTTCTGTCGGCTGAATTGTAATAGTTTCATTTTATTTTTTAGTTTTCTTTTCCTCCAATAAACACATAGTTTTCATTGACAAGATAATAGAGGTGGTAAGCTTGAAGTGGTGGGGTAGATGGAGGGCCTGTGCAGCTCACAGCAGTCACAGCAGAGACCAGACATGATTATAATCAACAACTGATCATCGGAGCATTGTCCTTGTAGACTTTGGCTCCTCTTGTTTCTGTGAGCTCTGATCAGAAGCTGTTGCCACCACAGACTGTTTGTCATTGTGGCCTCTTGCTAGCCTATTCCCCGTAGTGCTCTGTGCTTTCCAATAAAAAGTTGCCTATAGTCAGAGTGACCATCCTCTCAGTATTAAACACAGTTGAGCTACAGTGTTCCATCTCAATAGAGAGGAACAGATTTTAGTTGGTTATTTACTAGAGCTGGACCTGAATATCTGAATATTCGGTTTATTTTGAGGGATCAGTATTTGACTCATCCCTTTGTCCCTCCATCACCCCAACCCCCACCGACTGTCGGATGTTACGATCCGATCCGAATATTTGGATGTCGTCATTAATCGGGGCCAAATATCCGAAGCCAGAATTTGCTGTTCATGCCAGCCCTATTATTTCCAGCAATTAATTGAATAACATTTGATTGTTAGCATGTCTGTAGTCGATATCAACTACAAGATAAGCACTCAAAGAATGCAGTACTCCACCAAGGCTGTTCATTCTCCTATATGGCATTGTCAGAAATGCATTTTATTTTAGAAATGCGGCATTTGTTTATTACATATTGATGATCAAAAATCATGGCACTATAGAATGTGGCTAATATAGATGTACCTACAAACAAAATGACCTTACGCTGAGCACAGGCGTGAGTTATTCATGTGTACGTTATGTATGGATTCTGAATCGCATGACCGAAATATGTAACGGGCAGCAGAAATTGATGGGACTCGGAAACACCCTCAAAATTTAATCAGTTGTTCCTTGTATCATGTCCAACAGATAAGTCCCGATAAATCTGCAGTGATCAATTTTAGTAGGATCACAATCGTGATCGTCATCATTCAGCTGAGGTAGTGTTCACTTGTAGTCATAGTTACAGTGACGCCGTGCCTCTGTCTCACAATGATACGGAAATCTTTAACAAATCCATGGATCCAGACTGTAAGCCGCATCACTGCCAAAATCTAAAGACTTGGTAATTGTGTCATTTCTGACCTTTCCTGAAAATTTCATCCAAATCCATTTTTTGAGTAATGTTGCGAACAGACAAATCAATGCCAATTGTCACTTAATTCTGTCTCTAATTATTGACAATTTATAGTGAACAATTTTTTATGACAATCAGGAAATAGTTGATTTAGTTTGAAAATACGACAATGAGTAGCTCATACACATACATACATTTAGACACATAAATTTAATAAACGAAGAAAAAGGAAAAAACGCACTTTAATGCTCATTTACTAAAGAAACCATGGAAAACGCAACGAGTGTATTAGTGTTATTTTGTATAAATTATGAGCATATGGTTGTTTCCAGAGGCCTTCTTCAGTAAACATGGGCCATTTTAGGTTTTGTGACAGTGCTTGATGCTTTACGTCTCAAATCAGCAATAGCATAACAAAACATGACGGCTTTTCCTGCTGTATTCATCCCCTCTCTGGTCTGGATGCGACATCCAAGAGATCTTGAAATAAAACAAATGAGGTACAGTATCCCCACCTGCTGGAAATGAGGCCACGCAGTGTGTAAGCATATTGAGGCCAGCAGTGCAGTATCTCGTGTGTCGTTGGTAGAAAATGTCTGCTGCTGCTGTGCGTCTCGGTCTGATGACATCGGCGGTAATCCATCCACACTACTGCAAAACCCGAGAGGACAGTCGCAGTGCATGCTGGGAAAGAAGCTGCCAGCGGTCTCGCACAGCGTGGAAGGAGAAAAATGTCTTGAGCTGTTCAGTGTCATTGAGATTATCCAACACACTGCAGAAATGAGTGTGTTTAACAGAACTCCATTTCCCTCAGCCTGACTCCTCTGCCTCATTTGTTTCCAAGGATGCTGGTTGAGAGTGGGCCCCAACTTGTTGCTTTCAGCTTTGGTTGTCGTTGACATGTGCAGGCCGACAGACAGAGCAGGAGTGATGTGGGAGTGAGAATCGCACCCCAACCTGTCGATCAGTTGCAGTGCATTCTGGTCTGTTTTCTGCTCTGCCTCCTCACCCGTTTATAATTACTGAACATCAGTCGTAAGGAAAAGGCACCATAACCAGATTGTTTCTGCTGGCATTTCAAATTTGATTTTCTAGTGTGAAAAATGGAAATATCAGAAAATATGTCAGTTTCTAATAGTCACAAACAGTTTTATTGTTGAAGGTTCTCTATGTGACGTTCAAAAAACTAGTCTTTATTGAGTCTAGTTGCCAATAAGTTCATTAGCATCCAGTTGCTTATGAGCTGTAAACAGGCGGGAGTATCTTGGGCATGTACCAAAACTTCACATACATAAAACTGATGTGATTGACTGGCATCGTGCTGACAGATACAACAATGGAGGGAACTGAGATGGTTGCTGCATTATATCGTTCCTTGTTGTGTTTGCCTATATGGCCTGTTTGTTGATGCTAATCTTAGAGTGGAGACGAGCACTTAATGAACATGTCGAGTGGGCTGAAAAAATGGAGCTTACTGATGTTGTCTTCTAAGCGTTGAGCCTCACCCAGTAGTTTTTCAGTGATGCTGAGACAAACGTACTATGGACCTGGCACTTACAGAGATTCTACAGGGAGAGATCTTGCAGTCGAAACAGACACGAGGGTTTGGTCCGTCCTAAAATGCCCCACAACTTTTTGCAGTGGGAACCTATTATATGTTTCACTTCGCCGTGTTGTGTGCACAAGTTCTTTGTTGTTATACGAGGAAAGAATTCTGACAGGCTCGTCTCTTTTTGTCATTCACATTGATACACAGCAGGCAATACAAGAATCAATTGTCAGTCCTCGCTATCATTGTCTTGTTTTTTTTCCCATTTATTAAAGACAACCAAATAATTGACAATAAAAAAGACAATAAATTTGTCATGTTGTCCGGTAGACCACAGCCACACAGTTTAAAGCAACATCCATCCGTAAAAGTGGTCGAGGTGGACCGGACTCTCTCTCACTGTTTCTTTGACCCTTCAGGTCACAATAATGAAAGAGGAGCAGTATTGTGTTGTGTATAGGCGATGTAGACATTAAAAAGTGAGTGATCTATGTATCACCAGATGAACAATGAGACAGGATTGGTTGTGTTATCTGAGTGTTTGTCTGAACGTTCATGCATTTTCTGAATATTCAGAGGTTGCATATTCAGTCTTTAACAGTTGGTTTTAATGCAAGATGGGTTACCTGTAAACATGAAGAAGCCTTGCAGTCGGTGAACCCTGTGGAGATTACTGGTAGAGAGCAGGGTCCCAGGGCCGTTGCAACAAGCCATCTGTCAAAATGGATTGTGATGTTAATGGACAGAATCTCAAGGTGCACCTGGACTAAGAAAGGTGTCAAGATTTGGGAATCTCAGAACCTCTGCTTTTTTGAGATGATGTGGTTCTGTTGGCTTCATCATCACATGTCAAACCATGAGGAGACCCCAGAGTAGACCCAGAACTCGCTGAAAGAATTTCATATCTCATTTTGGTTGGGGATGTTGTGGGGACACCCAAGAAGAACTGGAAAATATAGCTGGGAAGAGAAGTGTCTTGAATGTGTTGCTTTTTAAGACATTTAAACCTGGAAAATGTCCGCATTTTAACAATCTTTAGATCATCTGTAACAGTCTCTCAGTGGCAGGGTGTTTCCTACATCAATTAGCGCTTAATGTGTCTTACACAAACATAGTTCCCTGACTCATAGCTATTTATTTTTCATCCCTGTGATTTACGTGAAACTGTACACCAACAACAAGGCATTGACGTTATCGTGCTTAGAAACTGGCCGTCAAGTGAGACATGTCTTGCAGGTGAACAGAGGTGGTGTGAATTGTGTGCGCTGCTGTAAAAAATGGGAGAAATTCTGATGATTTCTGGACTCATTAATTATTGAATTAAGCCTGCAAGGTGTTTTAAAGATGATACATTTCCCTGACAGGATAAGAATTGGGATGAGAATCAGTTTCATTTCTCAGGGATGGCAGGTGCACGCACACACCTGCTTAATTGGCACATTATATGACACTTAATTCTGAACTGGCTGAGGCCAAGGACTCCTGTACAGGTATGGGCTGCTGACAACAAAACACTACTATTTCCTCAGATGTCATGTCTGCAGGAAAACCGCCACTAATCAATAAGCTACTACAACTTACGTTTAGCTTTAAGTCAACTAATGTTTGAGTTGAAATTACACTCAGTATTAAGTTGAGGCGATTACCAATATTATGTCAAACCAACCCATTAAATAATGTTGGCAACCTAAAAGGTTTACCCAAATCAGTAAAGGAGAAATTTTGTCTTGCATTTTATTAAGTAGTTGGAATAGATCCCTAAAACAATTTTATCAGAGTGTATAATGCAGGTATAAATAGGTTCTTGGTGTACTCGATTATTAATACAGGTGTCCTAATTCTGTTCTTATTGCACGATTCAAGTTGATTTTTGCCGTACATCATAACTCACACTCTCCTGTGCGTTGGCAAATGTACCACAATCCAACAACTGGCGAATGAAAACAAAGCCGTCTTCCTCTTATAACGCTGTGTGATGACGTATTTGTCTGCTCCGCTCGCCAACTAGTTCCACGACACTAGTTCCGACGTATCAGTGAAACACCGTAGATAGAGGACGTTGTAAACCGAGGACCCCCTGTACTTTATATCTAGATTTGATTGCTTGCTACAAGGGGTAACTGGGGCCGGCTGTTTAATATAATTTGGGTGAAGTGACCCTTTAATGCACAGTAGGAACCCTGGGGAAGGGCAGAGTTGGCAGGAGTTGATGGTGAAAGTGAGCTACCGTATCTGCTATCTGTTCAGAGTGTAATAGAAGCAGTTGCAGCTTGATGGTGTGTGTGTGTGTGTGTGTGTGTGTGTGTGTGTGTGTGTGTGTGTGTGTGTGTGTGTGTGTGTGTGTGTGTGTGTGTGTGTGTGTGTGTGTGTGTGTGTGTGTGTGTGTGTGTGTGTGTGTGTGTGTGTGTGTGTGTGTGTGTGTGTGTGTGGCTGCAGCAACACTGAGTGCCGCAGGCTTGTTGAATGAAGCTGCACTGTACTTAAATATCAGCTGCCTGCCCTGTGTGTGTGTGTTAGCATTTGGTCATCTGTTTGCCATCGTGTGTGTGTGTGTGTGTCCTGCAGGGGAAAGTAGGCTAGCTGATATGAATAGAGAGGTGATGAATTACCTCTCAGAGCCGAGCCGCAGGACAACACCCTGGGGTGCGACTGTGTGTGTGTTTGTATGCAGGGCCGGCTGCTAGCACAGGCAGCGTAGACAAAAGTTAGGAGATGAGGATACTGTAGAGGTACACAACAACAAAGACAGAGACAGAGAGGAAGAACAATTTGTGGAGACTTGCTTTTTTTATTGTAGGACACAACGGCCTACAATAAAGCAGCCATTTGACACTGGATATTTGCTGTTGGGGGGTGTCTCGTGCGTACAATTGCAGAAAGTTGTCTGTGAAGTTTACTACAGTATAGGAACACTTATAGCTCACTGGGTTATAGAGAGTTGAAGCTGCTGTGCTTATTTTAGTTAGTCCTTTGAGCTCCATAACTTTCTAGCCATTTTTAAAGACAAAATTAGAATATTTATCTAAACAAGAAAATGTCAAAACATATAGAATCATGGGGCTACACAGTGGCGTGGTGGTTAGCACTTTCGCCTTTCAGCTAGAAGATCCCTGGTTTGCGTTACGGTCTTCCTGGGATCTTTCTGCATGGAGTTTGCATGTTCTCCCTGTGCATGTGTGGGTTTTCTCCAGGTACTCTGGCTTCCTCCCACAGTCCATAAATAAGCTGAGACTATTCTAAATTGTCCGTAGGTATGAATGTGAGTGTGATTGTTTGTCTGTAGATGTAGCCCTATGACAGACTGATGACCTGTCCAGGGTGTCCCCTGCCTTCGCCCGAGTCAGCTGGGATAGACTCCAGCCCCTCCGCGACCCGAGTGAGGATTAAGCAGTTTACAGATGATGGATGGATGGATGAATATAAAATCATCAAATATTTTTCTCTGACCTGCTGTTTCATCTGAAAATATAATTAAATCTCAACACAACATTGTGATATTTCTTCTAAATCACCTTATTGTACATGTTTCATTTAAAAGTAAAATCTAAAATAAAATGTGCACCAGATTCTGGTCATCACAAAAAGCTGTGCTTCTTGATGCAACTGTGAAACCACTAGTGTCTCAGCTGTGAGTAATGGTCAGATGACAAATATTCAGGGATTTGCATCCAGTGTTTATACAGAGCTCATGTCAGACAAGTATGGAAACGAATTAGAAATGTAAGTATTAAAATATCTGTTGTACATAGAGTTTCATAGTCCTGGTAATGCCTCTGGACACTTTGAAAATGTTTTAACTGTTTATTCTAGGTTTTTTCCATAAACCAAAAAAAAGTCAGACATTCAATTTTAATTTTAATTTTATTATGATTTACGCGATTTTAAATGCGTCATACTGCACAAAAACTTTTCTGAGTTCTCTCTGCTTCTAAAAATGATTGTGCTGTTTCTGTAGAGGTGCAGGAATTAATTTTGCAGTGAAAATGATGCCAGAGTGTGAAAAAAATGTGACAGGAATAGAAGAAAAATGCCCAGACCATGTCAGCCTTTAATGGCATATTAGCTGTATGCAGTCATCAAAATTGAACTTTTAACCCTGTGGGGTCTCTTCGTGTTCATGTCTGCTTTCCATCTAAGTGATGGGCAACTCTTCAACTAATTTTGAGGAAGCTGGCAAAAAAAAAAAAACTAAAGCAAATGAATGCTCGTCTCCATCTACAGTACTGCCATTATGCCAATTATAAAGGTAGGTTTTTTGAGATATACAGCAAGTGGAAATTCAAAATTCACAATTTTTTGACATTGAAATAACAGAAAGGCACTTAAAGCTGCTGTCCGGAGTTTAAATCGCAGCGTCTCCCAAAACACTGTTGGTCCCTCCCTCCCTCTGATTTCGCCCCTTTATTTGTGCACGCGCGCAGTACATGAGAGGAGTGCCCGGAGTGCTGCTGCATCTCGCCTGTTTTGCTGTTTTCCACTCTTCTACATTTAGTACATTTAGTAAATAATAAAGGAATTACGTTAGAATTCTGTATTGAGTCTAACTTGTCCTAATACCAAAATAACATGAATCTGCTAGGACGAACGAGTAAAGTTTCAATATGTGATTACACTCGTGTATCCCTCTCGATGACGTTGTTTATCAAACTTAGTGCATTTACGCGTGTATATGTGTTACATTGTTTATTTATTTCTATCTAGAGTTCAGAATTGCATGACTCCTCTGACGAAGAGTATGTCCCAGACGCCCCAACATCTTCCTCCAGAGGTCGGGCATCTAAACAAAGCCGTCAGCCGGGCTATGGAGGCCGTGGTCGGGGAGCGACGCGAGCACCCCGAGCCAAAAAAACGTCCTGCAGTCTCTTGGCCTGACAAGCCGTGGGATTGGTAACTTTTCTGGAAGTTGCTGATCCCTGATGCTCTCTCCTCCACAAGCAAAACAAATGTGCGCGCGGTTGCGTAGTGCGTAGCTCGCCCACCTCTGCATGGGCTTGCTTGCTGTGCGCGTAACCGTTGATTGACAGCATGACAAAGCTGAAGCTCGAACTTGATTGGTCGGCAGCAACCGGCGCTTTTTGGAATAACATGGGGGTCTATGAGAGGAAGGCGGAGCTCAGGAATAAATTTTCATATCGCATTATACTAACTTTATATTATAGTATGGAACTAGACTAACACATTTAAGCTTTGTTAAAAAATGATACATAATTGAAAACAAACGGAAACTCCGGACAGCAGCTTTAAGCAGTTATAGAGCCAAAGGATGAGCTATGAGTGTGCCAACTTGATTTTCAGTCGCTGTATTATAAAAACTGACTGCAATAAAGGACAGAAGCAACACAGAACAGAAAAACAACCAGTTCAACATAAAAAAAAATCAGTCCAGCATATTTGCTTGACAACTACATTTCTTTGCAATGCATTCAGGAAAAAAAATGCATTTCTGCAACCAACACCATTCCTTAATGTTATGAAACCTCAAATGAAGCACTGTCTGGCATGTATCATGGAGAGAGCAGTAGTGTACTATAAGTTTTAAAACACGGCAAAAGTCTTTATTCTCTACATTCTGCATGTCAGACAGTGTAGTTTAGATTAGCTGCAGTACCTCGCTGTACCATTAAGTGGAGCTTTTTAATGTTTAATGCTATAGTTACCTGAGGAGGCCGTCATTCGGACTACAGTACCATATTGGCAAGGAGAAAACATTTTTGGGGTTGAGTTTGTGATGTGCCACTATGACAAAGAGTTTTGTGTCACTAAATGGCCTCTGGTCTTAGCTCATGCTCAGTGAAGCCAATATGTATCAGAAATTTCCTTAATCTGCCATGATCCCAGTCATAGAAATGAAGCATAAATACAGGGGATGAACCATTAGTTTTTTTTTAAGGAACAATAGTGATTATGGTTGGTCAGGAAAGGCTGATGTATATTAAATGTTATATATTAACAGCCTGTGATCGCAGGGAACCTGGCATTCATAACTAGATTTCTTCATTGACACTGATTACTACAGCTGAGTATGTGCAACAAAAATTTCATGACATGATGCTAGGATGCTCTCCTCTGTATACTGTGAGCTAAACTGATTGAGATTGAAACTTATTTCCTGCAGTTATGTCTGTTCTTCTCCAGAAAGGCGTGTGAGTTTGAGCTGAGGGTTAAAGTTAATCTGACTTTAGCTAGATAGCATTAGCTACAGGCTAAGAGGCACAGCAAATCTGTTAGTAATAGTGTTTGTCCAGCACCATCAGCAAAATAAATTCCAGTCACTCTGACAAAGTGAATTATCGGGACCTTTTCTGTGTAACAGGGAAACTAAACATGTTTGAGTAAAACTGGTGTTTGTTACACAGAGACATCTTTCTGATTCACAGAAGCTGCTCCGCTCTGCAGATGTGCTCTCTCTGCAAATAATAATCAGTGATTGGTTGTTACTCGTGACAAGCAATCAATCATATAGTATTGTGGGCGGGACAGATAGATAGATAGATAGATAGATAGATAGATAGATAAATACTTTATTAATCCCGAAGGAAATTATACAATAGTCCGTTGCTCACATTCATAAACACAGAAATAGAAATAAAGTTAAAAAGTACAATTAAAAAGACAAATAGCAACAGCCATAATAAATAAATCCAACATTAAAAAGTCAAGTGCAACTCCATAAGGTGCTTTAAAATTAAGGCACTGAAAAACAAAGTTCAGGACCAGCATCAGTCTCTCCTGCTCCTCCCTGAAGTGGCTGTATTATACAGCCTGATGGCACGAGGGACGAAAGAGTTTTTAAGTCTTTCTGTGGAGCAGCTCAATGAAAGATACCTGGAGCTAACAGAACTCCTTTGCCCAGAGACCACAGGATTTAGGGGGTGGCTGTGATCGGAAAGGATCGCCCTGATCTTAGAGAGCATCCTCTGCTCCACCACCTTTTCCACAGAGTCCAGGCCGAGTCCAACCACAGAGCCAGCTTTCCTTATGAGCCTGTTCAGCCTTAGAGTGTCCCTTTTCTTAGCGTTGCCCCCCCAGCACACAACAGCATAAAAAAAGAACACTAGATACAATTGACTGATAGAACATGTACAATAACTTAGAATAGACTTTAAAGGACGCCAGCCTTCTTAAGAAATACATCCTACTCTGCGCCTTCTTGTACACAGCATCCATGTTTGCTGCCCAGTTCAGACTGTTGTCCAGCTGCAGCCCCAGATACTTGTAGGTGGAGACCACCTCCACCTCAGATCCACTGATGTTAATGGGCTGTAGAGCAGGGGGCGCCCGGCGGAAATCCAGCACCAGCTCCTTTGTTTTAGAGGTGTTCAGCTGGAGCTTGTTGCGCTGGCACCACTCCACAAAGTCCTTCACCAGGCCCCTGTACTCCCCCTCCTCACCCTCCCTAATACACGCCACAATTGCAGTGTCATCAGAGAACTTCTGCATGTGGCATGTATCTGAGTTGTACTGAAAGTCAGAGGTGTAAAGAGTGAAGAGGAGGGGTGACAACACTGTGCCTTGAGGTGCTCCAGTGCTGCAGGTCAGTGTTGAGGACCTACAGCCCCCCACTCGGACAAAGTGTGGTCTGTTCGTCAGATAATCCGAAATCCAGGTCACGAGGTGGGGGTCCACAGCCATGATGTTCAGTTTCTCCTGGAGAAGGCTGGGATAGATGGTATTAAAAGCACTAGAGAAGTCGAAGAATAGCATCCTCACCATGCACCCCCCAACATCCAGGTATGTGAGGGCACGGTGTAGGAGATAGAGGACGGCATCTTCCACTCCACTCCATTGCTTAACATCACAGAATGATTGCAAAGAAAGACAGAGCATCAGAGGCAAAATAGTGCATTTAATTAATATCGTGATAATTAGTCAATAAAAATAATGATACCAATAATCAAAAAAATTATCATTATTGGCCCAGTAATCAGCTAGACTGATAATCAGCTAATCCCTATTTGATATAGCCTGAAAAAAATTTTTTCCCAAAATGAGGACTGTGAATTTGATGTTCGTGCCTGTTTGTGAAGGATGTCCCCTCAAGTTGATTGTACACAATAGTAAACTTTTTTCTTTTTTCTTGACAGGCTGTGTCTGAAACCCTCTGAGTTTATTGTGCATTTGCTGTTTGCCATTTTAACTGAGCATACACATAGATATTTGGGCACTAAGCCCCCACAAATTCAGTGGCATTCACAGCATGTGCAGTTCTTTCTGCTAGCAATCCCACAGTGTGATGTGCTGCATTTTACAGATGCAAACATGAGCATCACGGGACAGAAGAGTGAACAGAGTAAAGAAGCATGATTAATGTCTGAAATCTGAATTCACAGCTGAGTATCCACTGTACGGGGAACAGTGAATGAGTGAAGAAACCACAGCCACAGTGTATATGCTTTCACTTTACACAATGCATAGCAGATAGATGTACTGCGTGCGTGTTTGTATTTTTTATTTAATGAGTTTGCACAGTCACATGTAGGAACGAGTGAGTTCCTATAGTAGTGCATTTTTGGGAGAACTTGACTCCAAGTTAGGTTAGAGCTAGCTTCATGTTAAGGCAAGCAGTGGTCATGGTGACGGTTTGTGTAATTGTCCAGAAAATAAATGTAAATCAATAAAGTGTTTGAAGTGTGTGTGCATACGTGTGTGTGTGGTGTGTTTGTGTGGAAACTTTCCAGATGTAACCTATTGGAAACAGTAAATCGACTGTGAGCAGCAGCAGCAGCAGCAGTGGAGGATCTATTTAAAACCCACATACACACTTACATGCGCGCAGTCCTTGTTACCGTGACAACATGTTTCTTCATTTGCAACGGTTGCCCTTAACAACACTGTTGGCATGGCCTCCTTTCTCGAGCTACTAAGTCTGAAATGCAGCATCTCTCACTCTTTGCCTCTTTGTGCTGATCTTTTTATTCTGTCTGTGTCTGTATCTGATCCCAATTCTGCACATTGAGGATTAATGTTTAGGACATTCAGGGGTCACTGCTGAGACAGTGCTGCAACCTGCACAGATTCATTAAATCAGCAGGTCACCAAAGTGTCTTTTTTAAACCTTGACATACAGCGAGAAACTATGAAATGTCAAGAGAAAGACACAGTCAGAACCATGAGGAATCTTTTAGTGTCCCCCACAGGCTGCAGAGCTCGTTTCATCCTCAGTATTGGTCCGATTCGACTGACAGCTCAGTTATTCTGAGGCCACACTTCCATGTATCCCATCAGCTGTCTCATGCCAGATAGATCCAGATGAAATTTAAAACACTTCCATTTACACTCAGACACAGAACAGTGTTTCTTTTTGCCTGATCCAAACTACAGCTGCAACATCTGATTATTGTCAACGATTAAACTGATCACCAACTATTTCGAAACTGTAAAAACAAATAGAATTTCTAGATTTCCAACTTTCCAACAGTCCTTGGAGTAATCATGTGTGACTTTTAGTTTTATCTGGAAGCTTTACCATCTAAGCTTAAAATGAGGTTTAATCAATGACACTACATGTCTCATTTTAAAGTTTGCCAAAAATAAATTGTTTATTTTAATCAGATTCTGCATAAAAATTGTTTTGTAAAAATCACACTCGTCAGCACAACCATGAAGCCATTAGTGACTCATCTGCAAGCAACAGTCGCATGCCAAACATTCAGGGTCTTTTCAGCCTAAATGCAGACAGTGTTTACACAGTGCACATAGGAGACAAGTATGAAAACACATGAAAAATGTAAATGGAAAACAATTTACTCTATGTAGAGTCACCATTTATTTACCATTATTGCTAAAGTCTGTGGCCCCTTTATATTGTACATGTTGGTTCCAGGTATTTTCAATTTTTGCAAAATAAATTATTAAAGCACCTTAAATGTTTGTTTATTCTTTTTATTTCTTTTTTATTCCATTGTAACTTGGATGAGCTTCCTCTACTGAGGTTCTCTCTACTTCTATTCAAGATTGTGCTCTTTCCAAAGAGGTGCAGGATTTTGTATTGCAGTGAAAAACGTGCCACATAATGGAGCAAAATATAACTACAAATTTCTTTAGGTTCAGAATATAAAATGTGAATATTTCTGCTTTCTTTCCTCCTCACTGACAGTTGTCGGGTTGTGAGTTTGGGAGACACTGATCGACAATTTTTACTATCTTCTGACTATTTATAGACCAAACAACTAACCAATAAAAGAAGCGAAAGATTAATCAACAAACACGGTCTGCAGTTCAGCCAAAAATTTCCTGAATTTTTCTCACCTGTCTTTTCTTTGTAGCTGAGCCACCAACAGCTTCTTAGTCGTGATGAAGAGAGCAGATTATTATTTTTTTTTGTCATAAATATCGTGATTTCAAGCATAGGTTTGGTTGTTTTTCCCAGTGAATCTGAAAGTCAGACATGATTAGTTTAGAAATCTGTCCACATCTGTCTGTTTCATACATGGTCTTGTGACAGAGTTGATGAGTAACCGCATCTGATTGGACCATTATTTGATTAATCGATGTCACTTAATGTCACTTATATGTTTCATCCTCTTTCCGGTGAGCTTGTCAGGGCGTCTTTCACACCTCTCACAGGCTGTGAACTGGCCACGCACAGAGACACACTGCTTGTTGCATTATTTGAGCAGAGAAATACTCGTGTGATATGTTGTTTTTCTGGTTTTATATTAGATATTCAATTTTAATTTATTTCGATAGAGGCCTGGTCAGGACGGCAGCATTACAAGTTTGAGACAGGCTAATTTTGATTCTTGTGAACATTGATAAAATTTATGTGAAAATGTACTTTTAAAGTGAAATTGCACTGATTTCCCTCTGCGGCGTTCCCTCTGCATGAAGCTATTGCTTGCAGTTGAAATTCATTTTTACACTTTTTACTGCAACAGGGGGCCACTGTAATTATTTTTCCTCTGTTTTTTTGGGACATTTTTAGGTGTAATGCAATTATGGAGTTTAAAGATGTATTCCAGATTTATTGTGGATATTGGCACCTAATTCTAACTAGTTGTGATTCCACTCTATATTTGAACTGTTTAGAATGAGCCTGAGGCCAAAGTTCTGGTAAATTTCATCCTAAAGTCTCTGAACAAAGCTCTCCACAAACTTTTTCCTGAAGAGCTCTAAAAAGAGTTTATTGCCGGTATGTGGGAGTTCTATCCTCACTTACCTGTGGATATTTTTCTCCCACACACCTGTCTACAAGTAACTGGAGGTGTGTGTGCGGTTCTATAGTGAAAAACAGAGATTTGAAAAGAACACAGAGATGCAGTGACAGCGCTGTTTGCGTGTATTATCCTGTGTGTGTGATGTGTTATGACAGGCTGTTTGACACATGGCGGTGACTCAGCGACAGTCCGCCGTCGGATGAGCTAATGGGATTGAAATGAGATTGTAATCAGATTAATGCGGACTGTAATCTGACAGAGCCGGACTGGCAGGGCTGAACTGAGGACAGGCAGGAGGCATGATGGGTAAAGAAGGGACGAGTCCGCTCAGTCTTTCTGCATCTGCATTTTCGTCCAGTTTTGGTAAAATGTATCTCATCTACATACAGATGACTACATATATTGGATTGTTGTACATTAAACATGTCTTAGGGCGAATGTAACCATAGTGTGAATGTAAGTGTCTGTTGTGTCTCTGTGGATTGTGCTATCTTTGCACTTTTCACCTGTATTGTAGAAATTCTGGCGAACGAGGAATCGGGCACAATGGATATTTTACTACCTGCGTTTTTAATGAGTTTCCAGACTCTTCAGTGCTCAGTGTAAACACAGCCTCCAGTTTAGCCCGCTTCAGTCAAATACTCCCTAAGCTTTTGTCACGTGACTGTTGGCCACAGCTGGGCACATAATGGTTTTATTATTTCCCTGAGGAGCACAGATTTTTTCGTTTTTTTTACAGCATCTGGTTGGCGCAAATGATCTTCTCTTTAGTTAAATAAAATTTTCATGAAAAATCACATTTTTAAGATTAGATTTGACTACTTTACTGGACTGGACTGCACACACGTTATAAGCTCAAGGACCATTAGAAAGTTGAAAATCTGTTGGTTCTCCCTGCTTTTGCAGGTTCTGACTGATAAATGATGTAATTTTGATGACTTAATGATAACAATGATAGCAAATTATGTAAATAAGCCCCAAAATGATGAATCTTTGTCATTGGTTTTGCAAAGATCTGGATAATTATAATCCATAGATGGCATGTTGACCCATTTTAAACCCTGAAAATACCCGCTGGCAGTTTGGCAAAAATCTCAGTATTAACACCAACGTTTATGTGTTTCATCACTGTACAGTCATACCGGTAGGTCTAACGCTCAAAAACATGTTAAAGTGTGCACATGTTAAGTTACACATCTCACACTTAAAATGATCTCAGATGGATATAAATTTCCTTTCAAGAGTTAGTTTTGCTCCAAATACACATTTAGTGCAGAATAGTCACAAATAAATGTGACTCATAGGAGGTGAGATCAGGTTACTGACTGGGCCACAGGGACCCATTAAGGAAATTACAGTTTGAAAATATCACTCAGATGTGACGTCAGACTTTACTGTTCACAGAAAGAATGAAAGAAAAGGAAGGCGAGAGGAAAGCAGGGCTGTGAGTGATCGATGACGACAAGACGACGGAGAGGCAGTGTGAGTAATGAGAAGGTCAAGGACAGAGAGGGTGTGTGTGTGTGTGTGTGTGTATTACTTATTATTGTGACTTATTATTATGGGGAAGGCAAAAAAAAGAACGTGAACGTTTACTGTGAAGACTGTGAAGTCTCCAGGAAAGGAAAGTAAATCAATGTGACATGATTGAAACATGACTGCGTGCGTGTGCGTGCGTGCGTGTGTGAGACATGCAGCAGCTTCCACAGCCAGACGTCACACTGATACCGGAGGTTACCAACCGAGGTAGATTGAGGTGTATTCACTATGTAACCCTCCTTCTCTCTCTCTTTCTCTTTTGACCTTGTCATCACATCCTCCCTAATTTCATTTTGACTCTATAATAAAAAGTGATGGAAAAGAACAGCTATTTTATACTCCCTTAGTTTTATTCTATTTTCTCTACAGTGTAGTTACTTTCTAGAGCAGCTGTTTTTCAATTTTAAGACCTAATTTCACAAACCATTATTTAATACTTCATAACTTTTCATGTGAACATTACAAAGCTACGATTCAAGAGTTAAATTGAAGAAACGTTTACCATCAAAAGTAAATGCATATGTTACTTCTCCGTTTATCTTTAATACATAATTTATTTGAACATATATACCTTAAAATTAGTGTTACTTGATGGTAAAAAGGAAATCCTGAAAATGACCTTTATAGTCCATATAATGCACTCAGCTGTAAGAAAAATAAGAGTGTTGGAGGATACTTCCATTATTTACAAAGCAACACTATCACTGATAAACTTTGAAGTAAATGTGTTCATTGCTTCTAAGTTGGTAATAATTCTGTTTATATGACACACTTATATCGCGCCTTTCGGCCTTGTTGGTACTTAAAGCGCTTTACACTGCTTTACATTCACACACCAATGGCGACAGAGCAACCGAGGATTCAGTGTCTTGCCCAAGGACACTTCGGCATGTGGAGGGGGCTGGCAAACGAACCGCCAACCTTGTGGACTACCCACTCTACCACCCGAGCCACCACCATTAGTTGTTAGTAACTAGTTGTGGTTTACAAGCAACTTGTTTCACATGTAGACGCCAACATCCAGACACCAGGGAGCCAATCCTGATCCATAGATTGGAGATTAGCCTTGACTAAACTATAGCTGGTCAAAATCTGATCTTTTCTTTACAGAGCAAATATGTATTGCAGTCTAGTCTGACTATGTTACTGTAAATACAAGCCAAAATCAGAGTGCATGAATGTTGCGAAAAATTTTTTGAAGTGACAAATGCTGCAAACAGCAGATCATATGTAATACAGGCATGCTGATATTATAGTGTTAAAAATTATTATACGTATATGCTTCTTGGATTTCTACTTTGTTTACCTAAAAAGCTGACGTGCCAGAGTTACGTGTCCTCTACTGTTGGTGCGCCTGTGTCAGCATTCATTGTGTCATGGTTTGAGCTATCTTACTACCCTTGAACAACATCAACCACATAAACTGTGAACTTAGTGTTTCCTGAAAAGAACCAACAGTGATGACTGCAGCAGAGAATGCTTGCTACTGACTCATGATGTTTTTTTCTGACTTTCACAGATGTTTATGGCCTATCAGACTACGCTGTGCATTTAAAAAAGACACTTTAAACTGCCAAGTGAATTCATGAGTGACAGCAGTTTTGTTAGTTTAGTTTTGTTGCATTTGTTAAAATACACAGTGCCACCGTACTTATTCTTTACTTTGAATTTAACTGTTGAAAACATTTGTAATCTGGTTAAGAGTGCCAGTGTGAGTACACCCTGTGCACAGTAGTAGTGTCCAGGCATACTATGTTTCTAGTTCATTGATCACCTTATATGTCTCAATTTAACACACTCACATACACACAAACTCACTCACACACTCTGAGGGTCCTGCTTACATAAGCCCTTTGACATTTCAAAATCACACACTCTGAGCATAATTAGTCAGATTTTGTAGCTTACATAACAGCTGTTAAAGCTGCACATTGCCTCTGCCATCTATCTATCCATCTATCCATCTATCATCTATCCATCCATCCATCCATCCATCCATCCATCCATCCGTCCATCCATCCATCCATCCATCTATCCATCCATCCATCCATCCATCCATCCATCCACCCCCCTACCTATTTTGGTTATATCCTCGTATAGAAAGTGAAGGACTAAGCTCAGTACCTGATTTATCCAAGGTTATGATATCATTACACTATATTAATATCATTATTCACTTTGATTTCTACTTTATGTACAGCATAGTACTGCATTATTACTGTACTATCTGTGTATTTTGTTACACATATAGTATATGTAGGGCATATGATCAGCTCGTCGTGAAGTGCATGTGGGCTCCACAGAGATACCTCTTTTTTCAAACTATTTCATTATCAAAACCTAGATATTTCTTCACATCCAGACTTTTTATGAAGCAGTAAAATGAAGCAGTATATCTGTATATCCCTATATAGATTCACTGAGTTACTACTCGTCTCCATGTGAATAGGTACTTGTGTGTCCATGTTGTTCACCATAGTCTTTTGCTCTTTAATGTAGATCAGCTATGAGTATTGTTCAGATATTAAACTACTGTGAGTAGATAATGTTACAGGTTTTTTTTACTGTGAAAGACTGCAGTTCATTTGCTGTGTAACCTGGCATTCACTTTAATTTGTTCTTCAAATCTTTATATCAATTTTATTCAAGACATTAGATGTCAGTGGTTAAAGTTGTTTAATCAGCAAATGGAAGAGTCCACTATTAAGAACTGTTGACGAATCTGTTTAAAGTCCCTATCTGTTGAAAATTTGTTTGTATTCTTGGCACAAAGTCAAGCATTTTTTCCATTGGGTGTTGGACACCACCAAGGTTGACCAACAGGATTACAAGGCACTGTTGGAATGAGGATGGTGTCCGGTTTGGAAGCCTCACAGTTGACATGGTTCTGTTGACTTCATCAGGCTGTGACCTTCAGGGTGCTCTGGTACTGAGGACATGATTCTCTGTCGGAAAATGTTGGATTGCTTTCTCTGGGTTGGGGGAAAGTTGCTGAACCATGCACAGGAGTTTAGGTTTCTCAGGAGCTTGTTCACAAGTGATACTAAAATGGAGAATGAGTTGATACAGATAGATTGGTGCAGCGATAGCAGTAATGTGGGCGTTGTACCGGACCGTCATGATGAAGGTGAAGATGAGCCAAAAGGCAGAACTCTCGATTTAGCAGTCGATCTATGTTCCAACCCTCATAGGGTGGCTGCACTAAGCCTTACAGACAAGCTCGGATATCCAGAGTGTCGCTGTTGCTTCGTGCTAGCTAAGGTCCTAAAGACTTGCTGGGGTGTTGCATATCTGAACTTGGAGCACTTTGGTAAACACTAACTGGAGAACATTGCTGGCAAGAGGAAAGTCCTGCTAAAAAAAACCACATTTTTCTGTTGATTTAAACAAAGACAGATCCAAGATGTGCGTAGCCTAGCTTAAAGACTCAAAGCACACAAGTACTGGTAGCTCCATCAAACAGGAAAAATTGGTGATGGCCTGGACGTTATTTAATTCACATTTTAACATCGCTCGTCCATTACAATGTCTCAGATGCTGTCAGTTTTTGATTTACTTACTGTCTTTTGAGGGCCACCTACTGTCAAACATAAAGTCAAACATCCCCTCTTTTCTGGAGTATCACCACGATTGGGCAGAAAGAATAATATTTTCAAGAAACATGAGCAGTATTAACAAAATGACCAATTACTTCCAGCATGATGTCATTAGTTTGGACAAATTAGACCGAGGTAGCGCTTAATCTGACAGTGATATATGGACTATTGATCATACAATAAGTGATGATAGCAGACTGACCTCTCACCCATTCTGCAGGGCTGGTCTCTCTCTGTAGGTATGTACGTCTCTCGCCCTCTGCAGTGTGGTAGCAGTATGGTAATGAATACCTCCAGCCAGCTCTGCAGTGGCAGCAGCTCACTCACTCCATACTAATAGCACTGCTGCCTGGATAGGGAGAGAGCGAGGAGGAGGAGGAGGAGAGGGAAAAGGGGGATGGAGTGGGATGAGGGAAAAGTCTGAGAAAGCACTGAATTTAGTTCTCTGAAAAAAAAATCCTCACTTCATTTACTTAAGTGTTCGCTGTGGTTAGATCCTACAAGTGAGATCGCTCCCACAGTGGATTGTGGCAGTGCAAGTGTTTTTGTGGAGTTATGTGTTTGCATTAATGCAGCATTAGCAGCATTAATCGATTTTTGGCAAAAAATATCAGGGTATTATTTTTCAATTTTCTGTCATTTGTTTGCTTCCAGGTCACATTAGCTGATTAATTGCATTACTAAGAATTATGTATGCATACATTCAGGAAATAATTTTTAAAAAAATGGGATAGAAAGGTCACAAAATTTATGTAATGAAAGTTTGTCACCATAAAATGTTTCATTTCAGTTGACAAATATTTATTTTTAATTCCATATTTTTAATGAAGGTTACAACACAAAAGGTTTCATTTGAATGTAACCACTTTAGCCTGTTTATCAAGGTACACAGATAATAATTAGAACAAAGCAGTCAGAGAGCGTAATACTCCAAGTCTGCTCAGTCATTGTATCGTGTCCGACGGATGAAATCTTTAATAAAAAATGACCTTGCGCTGAGCACAGACATGTTATTCATGTGTATGTTATGTATGGATGCCGAATTGCGTGATCTAAATATGTAGCAGGCAGCAAGAATTGACAGGACTTGGAAACCCCCCCCCCCCCCCCCCCCCCCCCCCCGATTTATTCAATTGTTCCTTGTATCATTTCTGGCAGATAAGTCCCGATAAGTCCACAACGGTCGATTGGTAGTAGAATTGCAATCATGTGATCGTCAGCAGGCAGCTGATGTAGTATTCACTTGTTGTTATAGCTACAGTGACGCCATGCCGCTATTTCATAATACAAAAATCTTTAACAAATCCATGGATCCAGATTATAAGCCGCTTCACTGCCAAAATCTAATCTCTTGGTCCTTGTGTCATTTCTGACCTTCCCTGAAAATTCCATCCAAACCTGTTGGCCCGTTTTTGAGTAATGTTGCTGACAGACAGACAAATAGACGGACAAACATACACTGATCGCCACATAACTTTGCCACGTTCCTTGGCGGAGTAATAATGAGAAACCCTCAAATTAATACATCTACTAGCATGAATATGAATGAATAAGTATAAAGGAAAGACCTCACCTTGATTTACAATAAATAAAGACAGCAGGCAAAACACTGAGATGCATTGATGATGAGTGGGACGAAGCCGTTGCATCATGCTGAGGCTGAAGTTCAGAGTGGCTGACCTGGACTTCAGGGTCGTTGTTGTTTTTGAACCTCAAAGCAAAAGTGGCTTGATTGTGTAAGCCACTTGTTTATAGAGACATTATTCTAGTAGACTCCAGCTTGTCTACATTGCGTGAGTGCTGGTCGGAATCCGTTATATTGTCACAGAAGTTTCTGTCATGGTGCCCATTGCTAGCTAGCCTACACAATGCTCTCTGCTTGCCAACATAGAACTGCCAGTAGTCCAAAAGACTGTCTGTGTAAATCACTACATTACCAGCAATTACACCAGTAAGATGCTCCCCCTATTGGCCTAACCAGATACTACAGCTAACATACAGTATTTTTTGACATGCATTTCTGACAAGTTATTAATTAACGATTAATCACGAACATCCCTAAGCAGAGCCTTGTATTCCTGTAAAATGTTTTATGGTAGTTTAAATCTGATACAGTTAAATTAAACTATCAAACATTGTATCACACAATTATCTTGTTGCTATTCATGAGGTGACGACCAACAGTATACTGTCACTTTTTTATTGCCCAGGCCTGTGTTAAAATCAACTTAAAAAGAGAAATGTTCACCTAAATGTTACAACGTTTTTTTCTCAAGTAGGCCACAAATGCACTCACTAATTTGGACCAGCACAAATTATATTATGTAAAATGGCTGTGAAATTGCTTACATTTTGTGGGGACTATTCTTCAGGTGGGACTCATAGAGAGCTTTGTGGTTTGGGTGTTTTAGCTCCAGTCATAATCTTTACCAAAACTTAAGTACTTTTGTAGTGCAAAAAAAAGCAAACAGCAACTACAAACAGAATAAAAGTCATGGTTTCTTATTATGTTTTTACCCTTAACATTGTTATTTCGTTTAAAGTGTAAAATCCAATATCTCTGACCTGTACTACAGGACTGGACCTGTAGGAGTGAAGAGTTTAGAAGAGCTAGACGTGTTCCTATTTCCGGTTTTGCCTTCTAGGAATCACAAATGTTTCACCTTTAGTGACCCAGAAATAATGCCAGCATCCAAAAAAACGCGTTAACACACCCTGAGCAGAAGACTGACATCACAATCATTTTATCCACCATGTAGATTAAATTTAAAAGGCTTCAGCGCAGAGACACTCTGACATCTCACAGGGTCAACAGGACATTACATTCAGCAGAGTGTGTACATCAGCCTGGATTTACACTGTAGACGCGGCACTGTGTCACAGCGTACATCGTGCCTGCAGCCATACAGAGTGACAGTCAGTGTGCAGCAGACCAGCAAACTGTCACATCATGAGTTGGATGAAATGTGAGGAATAAGGTCTCGGCTTGGTGATGCATGCATGCAGCAACTGAGGCTCATCTACAGCATGCTGCACTGGGATCTTTGTATATGGTGCCAATGTAATATTTTAAAAAGGGAGGGACAACTGCTAAGTTTTAGTTACATTTTTCACAACTGTCTGAGTTTGTCGGGGTGATAACCTTAACGGTTGCTTGTAGAAAGGTTAGTAAAGAGTTACGCTGTGTTTGGATTGGCCACATGTTCACTCACTATATAATGTTTGCTACGTAGAAGAGTCACTACAGGAAGAGGGCAGAAAGCTGCTGATACATTCTGGATCCGATATGGATGTAACGCTGCTACATAAATACACATACACTCTAGATAATTTAGATCAGGTGATATGTGTCAAATGTGAAGGAATATGCTCACTTTTCTAAAGCTATCCTAAAAACATCCATTTAACAAGGCTCACCAGTTTGCTCTGGTTTCAAGCAAGACCCCAATAGTAGTTTACATCTAACAGAAAGAGGCATCAGTAAAGCAGTAACATGCCCCTTGTGCTGGAGTGCAATGCATAGAAGACTGAATATTTAATGCTTTCTTGTATATGGTATTCCGTTTTTTTTCCAGACATTTTTGAATTGTATTAATATGATTTGAATTAATTGTTGCCTTGGTATATGTTTATAGTGAAAAAGAAAATGTAATGAACTAGCAAACTATTTAGAGAATAATATAGATTTACTTTTTATCACAGTTCAGTATTTTTACAGAAATCTGAAATCTGTATCACAGAAAATTTTACTCCCCCCACAAACTATCACTGTAGCTACACCCTGAACCAGCAGAAAATATATTTTTTATTGCTATAGATGTAATACAAACAAAGCATGTTTAGTTTTTTATTTATAGTAGGTGAATCGTGAAGTAAAAGAAAATTCAATTTTTTTGTTACAGGGCAATATCTGGCTAATGCTGCTGATTTACCATTAGACACTGAAAATGCCCTTTTTTCGTTTTAAATTAGGGGTAAGTCAGGGTATTAGACTGACAGAATATTAGCTGGGTAGTGTGTTGGTGTATTTAGAAATTTGAGTATAAACTGCTAGCCTTAATGTGAAGATACAGTACAATGTTTTCATATTGAAGATGTGGTAGTAGGAAAGCAGACTTGACATAGTACATAGTGTAATTATATTTTTTATAGTATAGAAAATGTCCTCCACATCTTTTTAACCACTGGCACTTCACTTCTCATAGTGTCACAGAGTAGAAATGCACTTCAGCACCACATCAGAACCTTCTATTACAGCAGCAAGGCCTATCAAGCAGACATGTGAATGCCACATCTGACTCTTCTCCCAGCACCTCCATGATGGATTCAGTAATTTGACGGCAGAGTTCAGTGAGCGGTTAGAGCGACCATCCTTTAGCTGCAAGGTCGACTGTGACTGCGTCCTTGTACCAGTGTGAAAACAAACTCAGCTAGGACCTTGTAGGTTATCATTTATTTATGTTTAACAATCAGCTTATAGTCAATTACTCAATCAATTAGTTAAACAAAATGATGTATTTTAAGGCCTGAGGTGACCAGTGCTTTAGTATCAGGACATGTGACATGAGTGGAGTCAATAAAGGCTAAATAAGGAACAGGCTTTTAGTCTGAGGGAAGCTGCTCTGTCAAATATGACTGCAAATTTACAGTTTCTGATTTGATCAAGAAGAGGTCCAGGTTACATTTGTCAGAATATTCAGGAGATTTGTGTTCACTACCATGCTCTGAAAAACTGTCACTCTTGTTCTTCTCTTTGAGAGAGATGCTGGACAGATTCTGTCTTTCTCCGTATTCCAGTAAATTCAGATTTACCAGTGACCTAGCAAAAGGTCATGGCAATTTTCCACAACATTAACCTCTCCCTGGTGAGATCATCGGTAAAATATTCAAACCTTAGTCAACCACAAGCTGCATTTGATGTGAACAGCTAACTAGTGACATTGGTTAGCAAGCGGGAAGCGTCATCTGTCCCTCTGAAAATACAGTGAACTATCTTTATCTGTGCATCATCCTCCCTCTCCTGACTCACTGTACACTATACATGTACCGCTGTGATGCTAACTGCTAGCGCTAACGGCCGAGATTGACTGTGTGCTAACCATAAGCTGGTACATTGTGTCTTCTAACTGCTAAGCTAACACCTGTGATTGTATGTTAATGTTGTATGCTGGTAGTGAAGACTTTATACTAACTGCCGTATGCTGCCATTTATACAGTGTGCTATGGTAATGCTAACATGTTAAGATATAAGCTAAGACTGTTAGTTGTGTGCTAATGCTATGCTGCTGTTATTTATTGTGTGCTAAGCTAATGCCGATAGATTTAACCCTCTGAACCCCAAGCAGTTTTTTGATGTTTATTTGCTTTTGTCGCTTTTTTCGCTCATTGTGGGCTCTTTTTTTATCTGCAGTATAAAGTCCCTCACCTCTATGGAAACAGAACAAACATGGCTAGAAGTAATGAGAACTTCAAAAGGTCATTTAACCAGTATGACAAAGTTGTGATGCCAAAAAAATCAAGACATAAAGTTGAATTTCCTTGATTATTTAACAGCGAAAAGATGGTGACTCTCTATACTGTAGATATTTTATGACAAACTCAGCGTGTTTCACATCAGCTCTATGAAGATATTTCACCATGCTGGATGTATCTTTCAACAACTTGCTCCTCTGCATGCAGTTTTTGAACAATGCTGCATTTGTTTTTGATTATAATTTCCCTCTCAATCTCTTATGTCCTCTCCTACACATCAGCAATTTCGCTGAAAAGTCTGCTGTAAGTCTTTTTGACACGTGACTGTTGCTGCTAAGTCAGTCATGGCTTCATGGTTGTGCAGAGGAGCTCAGATTTGAGTTTTTTTTTATACAGAATTCCAGGATTTGATGCTATAATGCAATTTTATGTTAGGATGGACTCCCAGTGGAACGGTTAGTTTAAGGAGAGTAGAAATCCGTTGATTCTTTTGCATTGCGTAAATTTAGGCAATCTTGTTTTCTTTTAAAGATACCTTTAAACCTGCCGGCGTGTTTTGTGGTTCGGAGGGTTAAGTCTGCTTTTTGCTTTAACACCACTAGCCTTACTTGTTTGCTAATGCTGCTATTAATACTGTGTGCTAAGCTGTTGCTTATAGTGTGATGTAATGCTAACTGTGCTAATGGTGTTTGTTTATGTGTGCCTGTCTGTTGTTGTTGTTGTTGTCGTTGTTGTTGTTGTCTACCTTTCTCTGTTTCTCTCTTGACTTTATTTTTCTCTCTTTTTTCTCCCTCTCCCCAACTCTCTCTATCTCTCTCTCTCTCTTTCTCTTTCTCTCTCTCGCTCTCTCTCTCTCTTTCTCTTTCTCTTTCTGTCAGGTCTTATTCCTCCTCCTCCACCTGTTCTACTACCACCACCTCTTGTCGTTCCTTCAACAACCCTACTAGCATCACCACTCCTTCCTCCACCTCCTCCTCCTCCTCCTCTCTCTACTCCTCCAGCCTACCTCCTAACAGCCACGCCACCTACCATCAGTACTGCTGTCCCGCGCGCCTCCGCCTGCCCAAGCCTCCCTGCGCCCTGCCCCCCGCCAAGCACCACGAGCAGGCAAGGTAAGGGCCAGAGTCCCCCCCTCCTCAACACCCAGCCTCACCCGCTCTCCCCGACTCTGCCTCCACCCACCACACTGCCCCTGGTTAGCCTCCCCCAGACCACAACGTGCATTTAGAGCGAATTTGACATCCGCCATGTTCAGTTACCAGTCTGCATTTGACATTTTGTGAACTTTGCATACATCTTTCATCCAAGTCATAACATAGCAACACATGCTAACGAGTGTTCCCTTATTTGTCAGAATGAAATAAGACTAACAAGTCCTGATAATCAACAAGAAAACAAGAATGACCAATTATCCCCAAGTCAGTTCCAGATTCTCAATTATTTCATTCATTCATTCAATCATTCATTCTGCCTTCATTTAAAGTGGAATATACTAAGCAATCGATGTCTTATTAACAAGTAAGAAAATTAAAAACATTTATTAATTAATGAAGTAGTAGCTAATAATAGAGTATTTAAGTTTTAAAAACAAGTACATCAACTTACACAAGTACAGATTTAAGTAAAACAAATTAGGGAATTCAAACCTAAAGAGGTGAAACTAATTCCAGCTTTGGATTGTTCTGCCGGTTGTTCCAGGTAGCAGGTACACAGCGAGTAAAACAGAGTAAAATCAGCACCTGCTATGTAATCCATTGAAATAGGCCCCTTGATGTAAGAGGGTAAACAAACAATAGGGGTCTTTTATGTAAATAAAACCCAGTGCCTGTTGTACTTGACTGAGAAAGGGGGGTGCACCCAACCTTGGCATACATGCATGTCATTATCACTTGTATTAAATCTTAATGCAGAAAGAGAATGCCTAAATGCTTATGAGTTACAGTTGAGACATGTATGTAGAAATTGTTGCAAAAACGACTCTTTTGTCTAAATTTAATCACTTTTTTAGTCCCATTAAATTTAAACTTCAGCTTCTCTTTTATCCAAATATTTATACTCTGAATATTTGTGTAATTTTTAGTAGAGATGACAAGATTATCATAATAAATATTTTATCTCCTTTATTTAGAATTAATTTAGGGATATTGAGTGCTACTTAGGGATTTAACAGCCGAATGTGTAGTATCTGCACTACAGTGCAAAACGGGCTTGAAAATGGATGTTACCCCAAGATACAAAGGTGGCAGCAGCACATATTGTATGTAAAAAGAGTGAACAGCACATTCCCCAAGATGAAGGGCCTTGTGGCAATAGCAATTTTCCAGTAATTTTCGCAAAAAAAACATTTGATCTATCTAACATTTTAAACAGCTGCACTCTGTCTGTGCATGAGGCAACTGTAACCATTTGAAAGCATTACTGTGTAGCTTTTACAAATACAAATGTATTTAATGCCTTTGAAGGAGAAATATAAAGAGCTTTGCTCAGATGTATGCGATTTCAACCTTAAATGTTTACAGTTGTGCGTGTTTTACATATTTGTCATATCAGACAAATAATGTGCTGAGTGAATAAGTGATTAATTGGGATCATATTTCTGTTTATCTAAGTCGAACATTTACTCTCTTTGAGCTCTGAATTTGGTCTCCACCACCTCTACTGTGATAAACGTAAACATGTTTAGATTCTAAATGATCCCTTGTGTTCTTCAGTCAGTCTCTTTCACTGTGAGGCTGTTTGGTGTTCGGTAGGTAGTGCACAGTGGCTTCTTAGAGCCTTTTCTCTTCTGCACAAGCAATGGCTTCTGATGTCTCTTTTCCAATTTAACAACCCTGAACCAAAATATATTTAAACAGACACATATACGGAGGTATATTGTACTGATGAAAACATAGGCAATTGTTAATGGAACAGCTCTATTAGCATTATTTAGGGGAGAAAAATACAAGATAGCATGCAGAGCTCACATATTTACTTGCATAAAAAATACTGAATGGATTTGTTATAGTAAATTTTGTTGTATGGCTGGGATGTAAATTATAGTTCCTGAATCCAAGTTAATCAAAGTTTATTTTGTAAATCTTGGCATTTAACTTATTCTGTATTCTGAAATGGGAGAAATTTAAAATATTAAGTCTAAATAAAGCACAAAACTTCACTTCTTGATAAGTCAAACTCAAAGTCCATTTACAAGCTCCAGAACAAGCGGAACAGCTTCAGTTGCATAATAAAGTCTAAACTTTCCCTCCATGTTGTGGTCAAATTCGCTCTAGATGCATTTTACTGTCACTCACCCAGCCTCACCCCTGCTCCCTCCCCCACCTCGCCTCCCCCCATAGTGCTATAATAACCTGTAATAATTTACAGCACCCCCAACTCACACACAGCACTGAAGGTGAAGCAGCATCCCCGGCCCAGTCGCTCCGTCCTTCTCATCCGTCTCCTCTTCTTCTCTTTCTCCTCATCATCACCCCTCCACTCCCCCCAACCCCATCTGGAAGCCAAGCACCACTAGCAGGCTGGTTTAAGAGCTAGCAGCAACACAAGAAAGGATCTTACATTAATTGTTTCAATACTTCTTCCAACAATTGCTATCTTAGTTTTCAGTCTACTTGTGTTTTGCTGCAGGTTGTAATTGCTAACGGTATCATTAGCAAAAAGAAGGGGGGGGGGGGGGGGGGCATTAAACTTCAATGGTGTTTACACAGAAAAACAAATAAAAATCCCAATAATGAAAGAACAAGATCCAAGACATATATTAAAGAAGAATTAAAGTTCAAAGTAAAGAACAAAATAACCTCAAAAAATAAGTCAAATTGGACGAATGCTTGAGCCTCCATTTAATTGGTTAATATTCAGGGTTAGAACTGCTTTAAATAACTTTAAATGGTGTGGTTAGATGTAATAATAATGGAAACGAGATTTTGTGAAGTGATACGAACACTGACAAGCATATGACATTGTTCTATTTTTAGCTTTTAAGTTCCTAAAAATTCTGAAATCTTCATTAGCATGAAATAGACTTGAGTGTTGGTTAATTAGGAACTTGTTTTATGCGGAAACAAACTGTAGGTGCCGGTGTTTACACAGCAGGGGGCGCAACAGGAAGATGTTAACAGTGGTTTCACATAATATCAACATGTTTTCTAAAATGAAAGTTAAATTTTCTATATGTCAAAAAATCCCAGAAGCAGACTCAAATGAACAATAAATGTAAGTGTTTGCTCTATTCGAAGTCGGGATAAACTAATTTAAGGCTCCATTAGTAGATTAAATGTGCCGTATCCGTAGACTGTACAGTACAACAGAAGTGAATACACTCTTGAGCAATATCTCGTAACTGTCAGACGATTATAAATTGCATCACTTCTTAATAATTGTGTTAGTCCTAAGTTGAACAGTAGAATATTTACTTTTGTGAAATATCAATAATATCTGACTGTACTGAAAATACAAGTAGAAACTAAATGCAACAAGTTATAAAAACCACAATCATTGAAACAAAAGGGAATACAGCTGTGATTGTTGGCACACAAGTTAGAAAACTGAATGAAGCAAAACTGAGCAGAGCTGTGGTTTCCAGTTAGCTTAATTACATTAACAGAGTTATAAAATGTCCTGCGAACATCAGAACGGTTTCATTTTTTACCAATGGGCTTTGTCTGTCTGTGTCTGCATCGTGGCTCCACATGGAAAACAATTCCTCAAGGAGTAAGATGCAACCACAGACAGTTCAGTCCTTTCACAATAAAGCTCTGCAAAACAAATGGGCAACTTGCTGGAACATGGCCAGGAGACACCACAGTGAATGTATAGTCCCAGCAGTAAAGCACTGAGGTGGTAATAATAGCTGACACCATGAAGGCTTCTGGAAATACCAAAATACTGTCTGACAAGATGGCTACCAGTCTGCAGAAGCTTGGCACAAGATAAATATTTTAGTATAAGGTTCTAAATCACATTGCCAAAATGACAAGAGTTTCTAAAAAGGAAAAAAATGTAAGCAATGACCAATGACTTGAATCCGACAGAAGTGTAGTTTAGTTTTACATTGGCGCAAATACCCTCCTGTTGAATTTCGAAGTTATACAGTTATTGAAAAGCAATACAAATGTTGAAGCATATGACATTTCGGTGGCGTTGCTCTCACTTCTGTTGTATCTGTATATAACGATGGATGAACCAATCATGCTTTTATCAGCAGTGCCCGACTCCTCCTTTAAAAACAATACATGAATGGACAACCACTGTTCAGTCAAAGCAGCCACAATATGATTATGCATAACCCTTAACCTCTATGTCATGTATCTTAAAATTAGCTATAGAGAACAAAACCAGGTTCATTTCTCCTGTAAACTTTAATCCAAGAAGATTGGCTTGCATTTGGAGCCAGCCTCAGGTGGCCATTCAAGGAGCTGCAGTTTTTGGCTCTTCCACATTTTATTTGTTTTTTAGCCCCAGAACTTAGCCACAGTGGTTTTGTTATATTGAAGGCTCCTTAACCTGTGTTTTCTTTTGCTGCTTTACTCAAAATGTTATTCCCATCCAACCTTCATTTAAATGGAAATTCTAGCCGCTATAACACATTTTAAAGTCACAAATTAAAGATGCAGAGTGAGCGTGTGAAGGGCAGAAGGTGTGTGTGTGTGTGTGTCTGTGTGTGTGTGTGTGTGAGGGCTATGAGAGGATGCGTCATCAGCAGAGGAGGGAGATTTTCAGGGGGTGTTATGGATAGATACACACACACAGAGCAGTGGGATTCACCAGATGACTAACAAGCTGCTATGACAGGGTGAACTGATGTGACCTCGTTCAGCTTAGATTCTCCTGTTGTCTGCAGCAGCTTCACTTTAAACCGTATACGAACACAGCGACAGCGTTTTACCATTCAGTGAAATCCTCTTTAACACAGAATGATCTCTCAAGGTGTAACAAGACATACATTATGCATAAGCTGAGTTCTGCCAGAGTGTTATTAAAAGCATAATGATAAAGCTACTCAAACTCATATACAGTATCACGTTGATGTATCATTTACTTAAAGGATACTTCCATTATTTTTAAACCCTGGCCCTATTTTTTATTGCTTTTTGGTTCTATATGATGAACCTTATGAACCCCAAAACCGTTGGGCCAGTTTGAACTTAATGTTTTCTTTTTTAAAAGAATAAATAAATCACAGCATTTTTCAAAGCCAGAGACTGTAAAATAGACAGAATTGTCATATTTTCGTAGACAAGTGTCCTTGAATTAACCATGTGTGACTTCTGGTTCCATCAGTAAATCCCTCATTAAATCTCCGCCGAAGATCATGATATTTTCTCAGACTCACTTTATTTTTCAGTGTCATTTTTAAAAAATTGCTGAAAGTAACACTTTACACTAACAAGATTTTGCAAAAATCAAAACAAAAAAATTGCACTCTTTGCTGCAACCAAGAAGCCATTAGTGAGATGTTTTTGACTGAACTGGACTGAACTGCAGGCTGTTTTTGCACAATACAGGAGAAAAATATAAACAAACTAAAAATACAAATAGTAAAATATGCCTAATATGAAATATATATATTGCCTTGAGTCACTATTTTTTTCAGTATTTGTAACACCTGTGGCCAGTTTTTAAATTTTTTGTAAAATAATGAAGTAAATTCAACTTTTTAAACTATTTATAGCATTGTAGCTGTGTCATACTGCATAAAAATGTTTTTGTGGTACTGTATACTTTTAGCCATGTTTGTGGTGTTTTTGCAGAGGTGCAGAACTTCATTTTGCAATGAAAACTGAGCTGTCAGCCAAAATGAAACAAGTGCAAGAAATAGCCACAATCTGCTTAGAGCTCAGATGGTTTATATAGATGAAAATGTTTGGAATTGGTTCAGTACTGACATTGACACTTTAACCTTTAACCGTTAAATGGCTGCTGTAATCTCACAGGTCATTTATCTGTGTCAATTTTTTATTTATTTTTTTTGCCACTGACAGTCTCAGATTGTTAATTAAAAGCTATGGATTTGATTCTTAAAGAGACAGATGTGTGTAACACGTAACAGAAGTGTCACACATGTGTTGGTTTTTTCCATTAGGAGATGGGGTGTCTTGTTTTCCACTCCTCATCTGCATAAAATTGATGTCCAGGCTACTTAATGCAAATCAAGGGCATTTAGCTGCCACTCGCTACATCTGAAAACTCTTGAAAAACTTTTAAACTATCTGTTATCCTGACTACACCAAGGGGGAGCATTCATATGGGCTCCTCTCATTAACATGGTACATGTGACCCTATTTGAAGCTACCAAGAGATGGAATACAGAAATTGTAGGTTGCTACTCTCTAAAGGATTACCAAAATGAATATGTTTTAGCATTTTTCCAAATTGTTGCAAAGAAATGGCACCCCATACTTTGTGATGCTTTCACATATGACCTTTCAGAGACAGAAGCATGCTAAAGTTGAGACTAGTTGCACCAGAAATGGACAAAAACGATCCTGTCTGTTCGCTGCATCATTCAGGTCATCATGTCTGCAGTGAATATTTTGACCAAGATGACTGCTGGAAGTCAAGTAGGAAAAGAAATCCAAAGTCACAGCACATTTTCCCCAAAAATTGTGATACTGAGAGTGCAGAGAACTGCTGCAGACAGAGTGGAGGTAATGTAATTAGCAAAGTTGTTGACTTGGTATGGCAGGATATTAGCAAAAGCAGTTGCTTAATAAGCCAGTGGTATGTCCAAATGCCCTGTGGGATTTCATTGCAGCTGTTACATGGTTGCAAGTTCGGTTTTTGTTTTTTTTTTCAATTTTGGTTTCCAAACCTTTAAACAGAACAATATTGAAAAATAGGACCTGATTTTTCCAAGCCCTCCTTTTCCAAATTCTTTCTGATAAAAGACCTTCTGCAGATCAAAAATACTATAACATTCCAGTTGTCAGACGTTTAATGTCAATCCTTCTCTGACTGTCAGTCTTCTTCTCCCTATCAGTTAGCATTATTCTCTTTGTGCTTGTGGCAGTGACATCTATAACTGTTAGCCGTTTGTTAGTTACAATGACAAGAAAAAAACCATACACGAGGTCTGTTTGAGCCCAAGAACTGTGGACCAGGTCCCTAACTGACGTGTGGGAAACTCTCCACAAATCCAACGTGCACAAATCAGTTTTTCAAAGTAAAGAGTTCAGATCTCAAAGAATTCTGAAACTTTTCCCGTTTACACCATGTGGATGTCTGGACAGACCTTTCAGGTGTGCGGAGTGGAAAGGTCAATCTTTACCTGAGACCTGCAGCCATACAGGGAGACCCTACGACACATTTAAACTGAATATAATTTAGGACGTCTGATCTACGCAACCAAGTGAAAATGATCACATTAAAAATCTTAAATGAAAATTAAAAGCAAAACATAATGAGGTTTGAAGTCAATAATAAAATGCAGCATTGCTTTTTAAAACTTTAGTTTTAAACCTGAAAAGTTACTAAAATGTTTGTTGAGATAACTTGTTTGCAGCGTGTGTCCATAGAACAGCATTAATGGAGACTCTAAATTTCAAGACTTTACCAATGTAATGCTGTAAACTTCATGAAATGTTCATGCACTATTTATTCCAAACACTTCTGACTCCATTGACCCTGACCTTGAAGTAAGACTTTTAGAAGCCTTAAAACATGAATTGTATTAAATTCTATCATTATTTATTTATTTCAAATTTTGTCAGATTACTTCCATGTGTGAATGGAAACAAATTTTACTACAGGAGAAAAGCACATTTTAAAGCTCTTGCAGGCTTTCATTTGGCCTGAGCACATCTGTAGAAATTGACGCCGAGAGAAACTCATTGAAGATCTACAGTGAAACCAGGATGTCTGTGTTTTCTTCTTTGCATTTCTTCACCTCTTTATGGGATATTTGCAACCCCCTTTCTAACCTATTTGCAACATAAATACTCACTTTGAAAGTCTCAGCTGATTTAGCTATTTGCATAATTTATACTGTGAGATGCATTCACTTCCAGACATGAGAGAGATGTTTGATCACATTGAATTTAGAACCTCTACATGCATATTGCACAGGAGAAGTGAGGTCATGGTGTCATTTTGCAAATTTATATTACCTACAGTAAGAGACATTTCTCTGAATCTACACTAAATGTACATCAGACTAGTTGGTTTCAAGTGACATCTGCAGGAAACTGAACTTAAAAAGACATTTTAGTGACATTACAGAAATGCAACACACATTTTCCAGTGTTTCCACATCTTGTTGATCTTCTCAGTCAGACATTGCACAATTTTCAGGGCATTAGATTATTAAAATGAGTCATGGAAACATAAAACTGCTGAATAGGATCAAAGTGATGGATTACAGCCACATTTTTAAAAATCACAGCGGCCATGATTATCGCACTAATTTGCACTTTTTGCCGGCATTACATTTGCATTAATGCGTATTATTGGCACTGGACACTATCTCAAAATTACCAAAGGCTTGGCTTCTCCATCACCTCACCCCTCCGCTCACGTCATCCATTCATTTCTTCCTCTCTCCCTGTCCTATCCCCTTAAGGAAACTGAGATGTGAGTCTGGTCACCTCTGACTCTGTAAAGTTTTAGGGATTAATTGTGTCCCGGGGCGACGAGGGAACGCTGCTTCACCTCTGCCAAAAACTTAGGTCAGTCCTTCAGTCAAAGATGTGTAAGCACTGACATCTTGTGGCTGACTGCAGTACTGCAGCCCCAAACTTTAAACCCCACCACCAGACTGCTCTGCATTTCCTCCCTCTTTTCTGATTACACTCTTCTTCTCCCACCTTTTTCTGTTTTCTTTTTTCTTCTACTACTTTACCTTTCTTGCCCTCCTTCCTCTTTGTCTCTCTTGTCTGTTTGTCTGTCTCTCAGAGAGGAGGAAGATGACGACATCGCCCATCAGTTCTGTTGCCCTGCCTCCGAGTGCAGTAGCCCCTCCTCTAGGTAACCAGGGGCAACCATGAGACGCTCCCTTGTCCAACTTCCCCCGGGTAAATCGAGGGGTGATTACGAACCCCGGTCCTCCCTGCACCACGGCTGTCTCTGTCTCTTTTTTTGACCTCTAAACACCAAACAGCAAGAAAACTGACGAGCTGAAAAAGATACACGGAATTTTTTCACATTAAAAGCTTGTTTGTTGAGAAAATTTTGAGGCCGCAAAATTAAGAAAACTCAACCTTTAAAAGAAAATGATGAAGCTGGCTTTTGCAACTCTGCTGCTGATCCGACTTGTTTCTCTTTTCTTTTAAACCTGGTGACAGATTTTCTTAAAGTTTAACGACCCTGGGTTGAACAGTAAAAGTTGCGTTGCAGCTTTAATCCAACAGAGCCGATCTTCGTCTCCCACCTGGAAACATTCAAGCTCACACCTGTTTCAGCCGACTCAGCTGAATGTCAGCGATGAGTCTGCAATTTTGTGCATAATGTGAACACATCAGACGGTCTATGACCTCCTTCTGAGAACAAATTCAGACAGTGTCTCTTCCCTCCTGGTTTGGGTCTGAATGGGGACTTTAAGAAGTTATCCTCCCTGTCCAAGCATGAAGCCATGACCCCGCTGTTTCCTGATGATGCTGTGCCCAGAGCCCGAGGTAGACAGAGTTCGGCACGGGTTGGACGGCGCTCGATGCGACGATGTGCCCCAGGTTTATCCACAACATCACCATGATAGCATTGAAACATCAGCAGGAAGCGCTGCGATGTCCCAACTCTGTCTATGCAGGGCTCTGGTCTGCTGTACAGCATGTCTTCACTGCATCACACCAAACTCTTTGGAAGGAAGGACTCAAGACTCAGCTAGTCTGAGACTGAAAGAATCTGTTCGCAAGTTCATGAACTGTACATGCCACTCTGGCAGGTAACCACACATCACTTGGGGTCCTCTTCTGTAAACCTGGTCGGTTTAAATAACCCGCCACTGGAGTCATGAATTTGGTCTCCTGTTCTGTCTTTTGTAGAGTTACTATCATCCCTACATACCGCAACCTGGGTTCTCCTTACAACTGCTTCTTTTATTATTTCAACAATCTACTTGCACCCAATGCAACACTGGAGCAAGAGCGAGCAGCGGCCAGTGTGCTCAGTGAGCAAAGTGTTGCTCAGTGGATCAAATGTTTGCCAGACTGTACTAAAGTACATCAGGGAAAGTTCATGTTCATTGTCCTGTGGTGTGAGAAATGACACTGAAGTGCCAGAAGGGTGACTGGAGTTTGGTGTAAAGATTACAGGAAGGACATTTCTTGAAAAATAATTACAACAACCATGAACAGTTATGCAAAGAAATAATGCATACCCATGCCAAATTTTGATTTATAGTGATTTTTTTTTTGACGAGTAGAATTATTCTGTGTGGAAATGACAAAATATAAAAAGACAGTATGTTGTGTTAGAGATCTTAATGATTAATTCCAACTACTTCTATGTTTGTGGATTAGATTTTTCTTTTTACATTTTTGCCAAAACAAAATGTCAAGTCCATAATAATTTATGCCCCTTGGAGGAAATGCAGCTTCTGAAACATTCCAAATGGTCTTCTTGCTTTTGATCATCTTTTAGAGCATTCTAATACACTAAATTGAGAAAAGCTGATGCAGGAGTTCTCTAGACAGTTGCTGGTCAATTGCAAGTCATGACTGAAACCACAGGGTTGGTTTGGAGACATAGACCTGAATACTACTAAGAATGAAGAACAGAGTGATGGCGAGAAGGTCTTTAATCTCAGAGACAAGTGGAATAAAAGCCTAGTTGAAACATGCATACCAAGAATGCAGTTGGGATTCATTGTTAACATCTCTAACACAATGTCGCTGGCTTATGTCTTTTCCAGCCAGAAGAAACCTATTGCTTAAATAAATAGTCACTATGTATCAAAATTGGCATGACTATGGATAATTAGGAACTATAAATCATGATAACTAGCTTGGTGCTAAGTTGGCATGGCCACAATTAGAAGCTAATTTCTGGCCCCTTGTTGCCAAGCGAGTCACGCTGAAGGTGAAGTAGCGGTCAGTCCTGCTGAGGCTCTGGGCGCCATATGCAAAGTTAGTCAGCTTAAGGTGATGGAGAAAGAAAAACACTTGAAGTGCTTCCCCCCGTTTACAGTTTTAGGGAGAACCCTGGTGCCTAATGTGTACAGCGCACACAAACACACACAAACACACAAACAAGCGCACACACAGCAGCTACAAGAGTCCTCAGAGATAATACAATGGTATGAGTGATATTACAATGACATTTAGTATGTTTACATGCACAACGGGGAGCAACCAGCTTTAAGGCAATATTTTTATGGTGTCACCTACAGTAAATGTGTCCATGTAATAATAATTAATCTACCATACATGTAGTGTGACATGACGACTGCTTCTGATCCCATCTTACATGCAGACCAAGCTCTTTTTAATGAGGCAGACAGTCCCATCTGTTCACTCAGCTAGAGCTGCGGATCTTGTGTCAAGTATTTATGCCACCCAGAGGTGACCTATCTGAGCCTGAAGTTAAGGTTTGAATACGTCACTTAAAAGATGTCAAAAAAGAAGGGAAGCAGCCGGCACCAGGGCTGGATGTCAGTCAAGTCACACACTACAAAGAGCCCTGCTTAGAAAGTTTTGTGTATATCATAGATGTTTGTAATTGGCATTCATTGTTTCTACTTTGATTTGTTTGTCAGTGAGCATTTATGTTCAGTACTCACTGACAAAGAAAATTTTAATGCAGTGCTGTGCAGATTGGACCCTGGTGGGGGTTGGTCGTTATTATGGACGACCCCAACTTAGAGGTGGTTTAAGCCTGCATTCTTCCTAACATACAGCAGGGGGCGACTCATCTAGTTTCAAAAAGAAGTCAGACTCTATAGTAACCAAGATCTGTGCATGCATAACATATTTTTATAAGCATTTTGAACTTTCACATTCCAAAAGGTTTATAGAAACAACACAATTTGAGAAAAAATTCCCCAATCCCTGAAACTGATTAAAAGCATGACCAACACTAACTGACATGGAAGAATAATTTCACTTTTCCAGACTCAAAACAACTGCTGAAGATTAGTCTCAATTTTTTCTCACATTGATAACTCTTCACCTACAGTTTAATACTGTGTATTTGTTTTTGAACAGTATGGCACAGGTGGCTAGTTGTGGTTTTTGGTCATTTACTGTCATCCTGCTTGATACATAAAATACCCAGGCCGTTCTGGCATAACGCTGAGTGCAAACATTAGCAAGTTGGCCTAGCTAGCTCCTACTTTCTATGTTAAATGTGACCTTATCCTGTCAGTAATGGAAGTTGACAGTTTGAATTTTTAACTTGACTTTAAGAAACATCTGCAGCTTAAGATATATTAACATCAGCTTCATCGCTCGGTTTTGATTGGTTGCCATTTGACACGAACCAGAATTAGGCAGAAAACAGGTGACTAGCACGAGCCAGAATATCTCAAAAGCAGCTAAGATTAGCTCTAACTATGGTGGAACAGGATTGGCTGTCCATTCTTAATCAAATTTAATTGGCTGTCACCACTTGGGGGGCTTGGTCGGGTAAAACATCCATAAATAAACATGTCCACAGACATCTATTAGAATGAAGCTTGGTCTACATGTATGGCTGCTCAGATTAAGATAAAATTCTGATAATTTGGTTTCATGTGACGGTTTCAGAAGTCACAGTATTGCCTTAATTACTACAGTGCACGTAAACACACTCAGTGACTTCCTCTCTGAGAGTGAGGAAGCTGATGGAGGTGGTGATGAAGGGAGCAACAATGGAGCTCTTTATCTTTTCTCCTCTCTATTTTCTTTACGCTGTCACTCGTCTTCTCTTTGTCTGTGTGTTTAACTGTAGCTTTTACTCCTTCCTGTTCCTTCTCTTTTTCTCTCCTTCCCTTTTCCCAAAGAAAGAAAGAAAGACATCCCTCTGATTCAAGTAAATCAAAGAAAAGACGTGAAAGAGAAAAAAAACTCTTCATAGTACATATGGAGCTACAGAAAAAACCCTCTGATAGATGGACCCACGACAAAGTCCAGGCATTGTTAAGTATCCCAGTGGGATTTTGAGTCGGCGAAACTTTTTAAGCCTCTTGTTTTTGTATTGTTGTAAGCATAAATAATGTAGCAAAGCAGCTGTTTCAGCTGGCATATTTGCCTAATCTTTGCTGGGCCTTTAGACCGCAGTGGAAACAGAGATATCAAAATGGGTTTAATTCCTTGGAAGCTTGGTAGACATACATCCTCTGGTGGAAACGCAGCTAACTAAATGAAAGCGTCCATCCCTTGTACACTACTTTTAATGAACAGCAGGCTACTACAAGACTGCATAGTACATTAGATAGATTGAAAAAGTAAAAGCTGTGCAGCGTTGCACCTGTAAATGATGACACAAAATGAGGATGAAGCACAAATACCACACTACACCACACTATAACAATACTCAGATACAATAAAAAAAATCGTACATTCAGAGTTTTACTACTGTCAGTGTATTCTATATCCGCATTTTTTATCCTAATTATGAATGCTTCATCTGTAGGCAATTTAATTTAGTTATTTAAGTTGATTCTAATTTATCCAGCTTTATGAGGGTTGGGGTGTTTTATCATTATGCAGCACAGGATTGCAGTTCAGCAGTTTTAAAAACATGATTGACCCTCTTTACACTTGGTTTTAAAATTTAACCTAAACACACATGAACAACCATGCGGTCCATACTGCTGTTTGTCATGCATCTCCAAGATGTCCAGCAGGCCATACTAAGTGGGCTGAAAAATGAAGTGCCCAAAACTGTAGTTCCTCCACTGGCCACTTGGAACTGGTTCCAAAAGTGAGTCTATCCCCAAAGACCCACATGTTTTTATTTCCACCATCACAGCAGACATAAACATGCTGTTGGTTTCTGTAGCTAATTTTGTCGTTCGTGACAGCTGTATGGGAGGTGAATTACAATCCACTGTCATGGGTCAGTCCACTGCCCACCTCAGCTCCGCTCACACTCCACCTCTGTGCTTAATTTTGGATTACCCAGAAACATGGAATAGTCATCGCACTGAGTTTTGAAACTGCTCTTCAGGAAACCTATGGGTGACATCACAGAGGGTTCAGCTGTCTTTATATACAGTCAATACTTAGTTACAGTTAATATTCCGTTCCCTGTGTCCCTTCTGCAAGGTCAAAGAACTCTGCCGTACACTGTAAAGAGAAGATGAACATATTTTCCATGACATCCCCCATCGGTTTCTGGACTTTTATTCCTGTTTTAAAGCCTGAAGCTTGGAATTTAGTTGCTGCCGGCTTGGGTTCTTTTTTTAAAGTCAAATGTAGTGAGCGACAGGTTGGTCTGACTGAAAAATAATGTGGGTTAAATGTATGCTATGTTAGAACACAGTCAGTAAAGATCCTTCCATGTCCCACAAAGTACATTAATTCTTTTTGTATATTGAATTTTTCTAATGCGATTCTCAAAAATCCACCTAAAATACATTCTAGAAACACAGCTAGTGTGTCCCAGTGGTTATTTATACTTATATTCAGCTCTGATCAGTTTTCTCTTATTATATTTATCCACAGTAACTATTCCCTCTGAAACATAGTTTAACTTAAAGTAAAATAAAAGACATCTACTCTGGACTTATTATAGTAATTAAGTAAATGCACATAGTTACTCTCCACATCTGCTGTGCAGTAAAGAGTAAATTGGTGAGTCCTGCTCGTCACTCATTATTGCCCTACTTTTTCTTGATGTAAATGATAACAGCAGACCATAAATTAGATGCCTCTATGTTTGTTTAGATTATTTGAAGTTTTTGCACAGTTTGTCAGCTTCATCAGCTTCATCTTCAGTGACAGTCTGTCAGCTTTCCAACTTGGACGTCATGATTATGAGGATCTTTCCATCACATTAAGTGCTGGCTGCCAGTGAAACTGCAGTGATTTGTGGAAACTACATTTGGGAAGAAATGATGTAATAAATCGGTGAGAATAGATAAAAATGCAAAATCTTTATCCTAGTAATTGTCCTGTCATCTCAGTGTGCAGGGAAATTATATAACATTTGATAAGATAGAACTTCTAATGCACCATACTCTATATTAATACATTATCCAGCACACTCTGCACTTCTGCCAAATGATACATGCTGCAATTAACCAAAATCAGTTAGTGATATATTAGAGTCGTTTGGTAATTGTAGAACCCTTAGCCCAAGAAAATAAGTGATGTTTTCGTATTTTTTTTTCCCCATTAACAACTCAGACGTTCCCCTACTTAGACACTTCGTGTTTTTTGATGCACTTTTATTTTAATGTACCTACACATAAAAATTGACTTGAATGATGTGGAGACAATCATTTTATTAAGAATAAATAAGTTTGAAATACACAGTATGCAACCGAAGTAAGGTCACCCCTGTGCAATATCAGTTAAATGTCAAATAACTCCAAATTGTGTCACCTTACCTCACCTACCTAAGCAGAACAGAGGGAACTCAGTGTAGCAAAAAGTGGATTCATCTGTCTTTAATTTTAATTATAATTAAATTATTTTAATTATTTTTTAGTGCATCATATGTCCACCTTTTTTTTTTTGACTCAGTTGGACTCGATCCTCCTTGACATGGGAGGATACAAATGTCCATGCAGATATCAGAGACTTTTTTTTTTTTCAATTGCCCTTTATTCAAGCAGTTAAATTGCTCTGCCTTTCTCATTAAAAAATTCCAGAGATGATCCACTGGATTCAAGCCTGGCGACATACCTGGCCAGGTCATAGTTTCAGAGTTTTCTTATTTAGAGACTCTGGTGTGATACGGCAGTGTGCTTTGGATCTTTATTATCATAGAATATTCTTCTTCTGCAAAGCTTCTGCAGACTTGGAGTGATTCAATTCAGTTCAATTTTAGTTATTTAGTGCCAGTCACAGTTCAGAGTGTCTCAAGATGCTTCACAGAATCCATGATCTTGTCAGACAGTGTTTTGTCCACTGGCATTTGCAATACCATATGTAAATGTCACTCCCCCGACACCAATACTTCCACCTCCATGCTTCAGTGTCAGGAATATGCATTTACTGTTTTAGTCCTGCACCATACATGCTGTACATCTGAGCTCAACAAACTTAACTTGATCTCATCTAACCAAAGAATCCGCTCAAAATATTCCATACACACTTCTTTTCATGGTTTTTTAGCAAAGTTTCATCTTGCACTTTCACTCTAAACACTGAGAAAGAGTATTTTTCTTGAATGCCGTCTGTATAGGTTGACATTATGCAATGTCCTTCTCACAATCTAAGCTATCACAGAAACTCTGATTCCTGCTGATAACCCCTGTGCCAAGTGTGAAGCACTCGCAAATCTGTTCTTTAGAGCTAGATTGTGAAAATAATGTATTATCTGTGATGTCATGTTATGCCAATGACTGATTAGTGATACTGTGGCTTGTTCTGTACTTTCTGATTACTGCTGCTACTGTGTTGTCACTGATCTGTGTTGGTTACAGACAACTCATAGGTCCAAAACAGAGAAAATTCTGGTGTTCACAGTTCATTTTCTGATGATGTTCATACAGTTAGCCTGGTTGGAACTTACAGGCATGTTCAGTTTGGTTTCAAAGATGACAGATTTTCTAACTTGGGTGTAGGTGAATACAGATATATTCACTTCTGGTCCATTGATTTTCTGTATTTATTTTGACTGTATTTTCAGTATAGGCTTTTTTAAGAATTAGTTTTTGATTGTTCATTAGAGGAAATACTGTGTTTGTCAACTTGGACACCATGTTATTATTGAAAAGCGGTGCAGTTTTAAATAATTTGACATTTAATTAATATTGCACAGGGGTGAACTCAGTGCTGTTGCATAGTTTATTATAGAATGGTTCAGGAAGCTTAGAATTTTCTCTTTTCGGAGAGTAAGAGATTTTTAAACTTCTTTAAAACATGATCAACCTTGTGATCAGAATTTTGGTAGACTAAAGTTCTGCATGGCAGCACTTTCTCTATGTGCAGGGACATATCTAAGTCATTACCGCAATTTACTTTAAGATAAAATCATTCATTACAGCTACTGTCATACAGATATTACCAAATATTGGTAAGCAGTACCTTTGTATGGTTCACTTTACAGCTCAGTCTATTAGCATTTCACATTTTTTTCTTGTTTTCATTTGGTAGCAATACACTAAGAAATCACTTAAAGCTGTATTAGGTAATATGTACCAATTTGGGGCATTACAGTCCAAAACAACTTTCCGTCAGACATTTTTACATGTTAAGGTCTCATTAATGAGATTATTAATTAAATATCAGCTCCCTGCTAGTGATAATGCCAACTCCACTGAGACACCAAACCTAAACTGTCATTAGGTAATTAATCTTTATTGATTGTCACACCACCTGTGCTTGCCTGCAGTTTAGAGTCAAAATGTCTGTTGTGAAAAGAGGATCAATAGTCTTCAGCTTACTGAGCTATTGTGTCTAAATTGTTTGCGAGAACCTGATGGCAAACAGAGACTAGCCGTGTTTCCATAATGTAATTTCATTTTGAAGAATCACATCAGAAAAGGTTAATGCAAATTCTCTATTTTCACAAAAAGAATTTTTTACTTTTTTTGAAAAACAATTAATGTATTTCATGACCGATAAAAACATACAAACAAACACTTTTGTACTGAGTTCTGATGGAGTGAACATTTAACCCAAATGTCTCCATTTTTCCTGCATAGATGCCAAGGTTTAGTTTGTTTCTTCTTCTTTGATGTTAATAGTGGTTGTCAAAAACAACTGCTTCTGCTGTGTTTATTACAACTATGTATCAGGTTACAACACCACCTTCTGACAACACTACATGGCCTACATTATTTGTTTGAGTTTAGCTTATTCGTTTAACTAATTCACATTTTCTTGAAATAGTTTAAGGAAACACAGCTACAGAGCTCTACAGATTTCTTCACACTCAGCTATCTGGAACTCCAGTCAGAACAATCAGACATGAATGCAGCGTGCATGCGTAGTCCTCCATCTGATAAACTGGAAGTCGCTTTAGTTCTGCTTTTGTTCTCTGACTTCTGAGAAAACATAATTGTCTCGCTTTGGTGTGGTAACACTGAGCTTGCTTCAATTTTGTGCCAGCCAACTAGCATACATTGTATGTATTAATGTAGCTCCTGATCGACCAGAAGCTACAGATAGTTTTGTACAAAGCTTGACTGTTGTGGTTTTGTTAAAGCAAAGTTGTTGGAAGCAGAAAGCTGCCCAGAGCTGCAGTGTGACGTCTTGATTCTTAGTGGAACTGGGAGCCCGAGAAACTCTTTCACACAACGTGGACTCTGAGTTTTTTTATAAGATATTGCTGAGAGCGTCTTTAGGGTAATTATCATAGTCCTGTACGTTTACATGAACTTCTATTCCTCAGTCGAGTCCATAAAGTAGCATTCATGCGCTCTTCTCATGCAGATTCTGTAGTGGTCTGTTAGTTTTCTCACATATTTTTGCTAATTCACCGAAGACTCACTGGTGCTAACACACACCCACAAACGCACACTCACACACAGACACACCAGCGTTCTGCACTAATAAGCAGAGGCCATGCAGGGATTCATTAAATATAACAAAGCTGGACATTATAAATGAAATTGATATTGGAAAAAACTCTTTATCAACAATAACAAGTCAGGAGATGATCATATAACATCTCCCGATCAATAGACTTGCAACACTTCTTAGAGTTTCCACAGAGCTGCACCGTACACCAGACATCACTGTTTAAAGCCATAAAGCACTATATTAGAGACTTACATCATGCTTAGTGATCTTTTAGGCGTATTATATAGTTGTGTGTGTTTGTGCATCTCTTACTTATTTTGCAACATGTAGATTTCTCAGAGGATCAGTCGCTGCTTGTTGCTTCTTGTACTTCGCTGTTGCTCTTCTTGTTTGAAGGCAATATCCTCCTCATCAGCAGCACTTTTCTGTTTTCCCTGCAGCTCGTTACGTCGTGCCACCTCGCATCTGCAGTCAGAGAGAGCGGCACTGCTGGTCTCTGTGGTGATTATATAACTACTTTCCTGCACACGGGATGGCAGATGAGTCATGTTGTAAAGTCAGAAGTGTATGCATTGGGAGCAGGGAGCTGAAGTTGTCTTGTTGGCGCTCATCAACATGGCATGATAATCTCGCTTGGTGTCGGGTTATTTATTCGTAACATTTTAGCATCTCTGCTGCCAAACTTTTTGTCACCCAGTTTCCATCTGATATAATCAGAGGCAAATTTTTAGCTTCCTTTTCCCAACACAGCGGCATTGGAAAGAAGGCGTTTTGACAGTGATTGTGAAATGCACAGTGTGGCCTGCATACTGTATACTGTCATCAAATTTAAGACAAAATACACATATGCATTTGCAGTAAATGCTGTTATATGAAAATGAGAGTCAGCACTTCTAGGTCTAAAGACGTGGTTCTCTGCCAGATACTGGAGGATTGCTCCTTCCGGGGTTGGAGGCGAACTGCTGCCCCAAGCGAAATGGTTTTAGTATCTCGGGATCTTGTTCACAAGTGATGAGAAAATGGAGCATGAGATAATGTGGGCATTGTTCCGGACTGACTTGTTGAACAGGGAGCTGAGCCAGAAGGTAAAGCTCGCAATTTACCAGTCAGCCTACGTTCCAACCCTCATCTGTGGTCATGAGCTCTGGGTACTGACCAAAAGAATGAGATAAAAGCAGCAAATCTCCTCTGTAGGGTGGCTGGGCTCATCTTAAGAGCTAGGGTGAAGACCTCGGACATGTGGAGGGAGCTCAGAGTAGAGTCGCTGCTGATTCCTGTTGAAAGGAACCAGCTGAGGTAGTTGGGGCATCTGATTCTAATGCCTTCCAAGATGCCTTCCTTTGAAGGCTTTCAAGGCAACTGTTAGGAGACCCCAGGAGGAGCTGAAAAGCATTACAAGGAAGAGTGACATCTGGAATGTCTTACTCAGCCTGCTGCAATCACAACCCTTCTCTGAGTACACAGAAGAAAATGAATACTATTGTAAGCCCAGTATGTCACAACTTGTGTTTTTAGATGCTGCTTTTCTTGAGAATACACCAATATTCGTAGAACTCGTATAATAGCATTAATTCAGCACCAGATGTTGTCCGGAGTGTCATGACACCAATTCAGTATGCAGACTTAAGTGGCACTTGGCGTCATTGCACTATGGTGTTTGGTTTTTGCAACTTCAGGTTACATACAGTGTTAAATTAGTGCAGTTTGACAAGTCCAGAATGGCGTACTGTGAGTAAAAACAGTGATTTGAAACAATTAGCTCGTCTTCCAATAATCTACTAGTCAGTTAATCTTATCATTTTAGCTCATAAAAGGATGAGAAGTGAAGATTAATAGAAGCCATTTTTTCATGTGACACACAGGCAGGTATTTTTACATAAAAGTAGCGACTCGGAACAGAGATAATCCGGATTTTCCCTTCTTGATCAATCCAATATGTTGGGTTCTCTTTACCAATAGGAAAATTATTAACATCATAATTACATCTTATATGAGTAAAAAAAAGTATTACATACCTTCTGTTTTATTTCCTCTTTAATCTAAATTTACTCTCAGAAACTCTTACATTATATTATGAATGTTACTTGTTACCATGGCAACAGCCATTGTAATTTGCTGTCATGGAGACAAATCAGAGGTTTGGGTAGGTCATCATCATATGACGACCTTGTTAGCTCCATTCAGCCTCGCTTTGATACTCAGCGAGGAGTCACATGAATGACACACACACACACACACACACACACACACACACACACACACACACACACACACACACACACACACACACACACACACACACACATGTTTGTTTTTCTATACCGGTGGGGACTTACCATTGACTCCCATTCATATCTAACTCCTAACCCTTACCCTAACCCTAACCTTAACCATCACCAAATCAATGCCTAACCCTAAACAAACGTTTTTGCACTTTTACATTTTTATTAACAACAATATGGCCAAGAAAACGGTGTTGCCACCCGTGGGGACCTCATTTTAGGTCCCCACCGTAAGACAAGTCCCCACCTTTATAGCAAATAGTCAGGTCAAAGTCCCCACCGGTATAGCAGAAACAAGTACACACACACACACACACACACACACACACACACACACACACACACACACACAGAGGCTTCCTGTCGATTGCCCTCCCTCTCTTCTCTCTCTCTCCTCAAGCTGCTTCTCCCCCTCCCCCCTCCTCTTCGTACTCCTCTTTCTCAATCTTTTCTTTGATTTCCAGTCACCTGCTGTTTTCTTCTTGATTCTCTCTTTCTGTGTGTCTCATTATGTAAATATACAGATAGTCATTCTTCAGTCTGTTGACTTTATTCTTATGTAAATTATTTAAAAAAGAGATCGACTATGGATGATATACAATATATTATAAAAGTATGAAATACAAAAGAACTGAAAACAATGAGAATGTACGTGATGATGAAGAAGGAGCTGATGATTGTTTCTGTGTGATGATTAACAACTGTGAAGATGATGTCATGCCAATGACTATTGCACTGGTCAGTGATGAGGATGCTGATGGTGGTGAATGATGAAGATTAAGATTAAAAACTCTTATGATTCAAAAGAAAGGTGTCATGAAACGATTTCATTCCAATGCTGCTCAATGTTTTTTTTCAGCGCACACACTAGAGTTGTAGTTAGGAAATGCAAGATGCATTAATAATTCATATTTGTCTATACATTTTAAAACATGTCTAGACAGAAAATGAATTGAAACCCAGGGGGTTAAAGGTGCTCTGCTATTCTGCCCTTTCTCTAAATTCACTCTGCAGAACAAACCAGCAATTAATGTATTCTTGAAGAACCTAATTTCTTGGAAACTTTCCATATAAATTCCTAAAAACTCACTAATATTTAAATAAAGCCACAAATTGTTTATACCAATCTAACAAAAAGGTACTTAAAGCATAAAAAAAAGTAAAAATGCATATTCTGCAATAAAGTGTTTTACTGCTTTTTATGAAGTGTTTGCATTCACATTAGTGCTGCATTCATTGTGTTTTACTGCTGTAGATTTTTAAAGGTGAACATATTGAACAAATCCATATAACACTGGGTGGTTTAATTGGTGGCTTGAGCTCAGAAAAGCAGCCTTTTTACATCTTGGTGACTTTTTCCAACTATCCCAACAGAGTTTATTTCTTTATTTTATACGTTGTAAATCCTAAGAAGTAGGAGAATGGTCTTTCAGTTTCTACTGAGAAAGCACAAGAGTTATTTGGGACATTACACTTTCAGTCTGAAGTTATAATGAATCATTTGCATCATGTCTTACTATCTTTTGTCATTCGTTTAAGCAATTTCCAGCCAGAAGAAACCCACTGGTTAAACAAAAAATCATTATAAACAAAAAATTTGCAATAGTTATAAATAATTTGGGGTTTAACTATGTCAGGCTGGTGATGAACATCAGCAGGATGTTAGCAGGATACATTCAAAGTGGATTTAGACTTTTTATTATGTGATCTGAAAATGACCCTATTTATTGAATAATCAGTAAAATGTGTGTTACGTATAATACTACAGAGTTTATTGGAAGACACTTTGGGTCAGTGCCTGTTGTATTAATTGTGCTACGTGAATAACAGTGACTTTACTTACGTCATAGTGAGAGCTCAGAGTTCCATTTATCGCTCGGCTCCAGGGTGCTCCTGACTGAGGCCGAGGTCAAGGGGAGGCAAAGTGAGCGAGCAAGTGAGAGATAATTCGATTAAAGTCTTAGTGGGTGAGGAAAGAAGGAGGTGCCAAGAGGAAGAGGAGGAGGAGGAGAGGCTCAGGTCTGCAGAGAGAAATAGATCGAACTCATTCACACTTGAGGAAAACGCACATCAGCACTTTTTTCTCTCACTCGCTGGATCAAATAGGATTTTCAACAAACCTGACGGGAATTTGTTCCTATCGAGCTTTAAAAACCTGCTGAGGAGGGAAGCAGGAAGGACTGAATACCAGGAAGTATCGTCAAGAGCGGCAGGTCAACTTCAGACCTCAACACCTCCTACACCTCCGACTATTTAAACTGTTTATGTAACTTTAGCGTTGACATCTTTTGTGACCATTTCTACTTCCTACCTGACTCAGCTGACTCACCAACACTGACTCAGTATAGCTTTCTAATTATCTCATCAACAGCTCAGGAGTGAGTGACAGCACAGGCCTGGAGGTGAAACCAGGAATTTAAAGTAGATAAACTAGTGATATTTGGATGCTTTCCTTTACTTGGCTCCACTTCACGTACAGAGTTTGTTATTAAATGGTTTTACCCGCTAACGATGCAGCTAATCTGTCACCAGCAGCTAATAAAGAGGATGGATTAGTTGGGAAGGAGCAATAAATAGAACATTTCTGTGTTCGCGCTTTTGCCTTTAAGGGAGTCTGAATCCATTTAAACAAGCTAAGTTCCTGCTAGCAAGGAAGCTAATCTGTAGCCACAAGCTACCATCACTTCCCACAAAGATTAAATCTCTGTTTACTCGGCCTCTCACACTGAGAGCTGCAGATGGAAGGCTTTAAATTAGAGTGGGTGAACTTCTTGCCATTGGTAGCATTTAGCATTATGGGTCAATAGTCTTTCCTGCCTGCTATTGCGTTTAGCTAAATGCCATTGTCAGCTGTCTCTGAAGCTGAGGTGAACCCTTATTGAAGCAACTTTGGCCAGCATTCATCATCTGTGACTACACAACTTGTTTCTATAGGTTTCCTGGAGCCTAATTGTCCTTTGTGAAATGTCAGTTGTTCTAAAGTTCATCCGGTAAACAACGTAAGGATTTTTTGTGCATCACATTGATTATAATGGGCAGCTGTAGTCAATTTCCAGCTGACAGCATATGGTTAGTGTAACTTACAGATCAATGTTGTAACTAACTGGTCAGCACTATAGTGATTAATCCAATATCTTTAGGTTGTAGCGAAACAATAGAGCATCACTTTGGCTCTTGGAAAACAGTGTTGACATTTTTCTGTATTTTCTGACATTTCATTGACCAAACAACTTATTGAATGTTCTAGAAAATAATCAACAGTTTTGTTGACAACCTAAATAATCGTTAGCTGCAGCTCTACTAACACTGTAACAGATGAGAGATACAGCTATTAAACAGCCATTCACTGTCAACTAAAAAAGTATCTTTTGGATAACTGATTAATTAATTTAAGTATTATTTTAAGCAAAAATAGTCAAAGATCTGATTGCAGCTACTTAGATATAAATATTTACTAATCGCCATTCTTTTTTATGGGTCAAACAACTCAATCGAGAAAATAATGGACAATTTAATCAACAGTAAAAATAATCTTTAGATGACTAATTATGTGATGTGCTCAATAACTTCCATAGGGCTATAATTAAAAACAGTTTCACTATTTCTTAATTCTAATCATTACTTTTTTGGTTAATCAATTGATATATTTCATTAGTATGTGTGACATCAGAAAATAATGAAAAGAGCTTTTTGAAAAACCAAAGATATTCAATTTACTGTCATATGTGAGAAGAAAATCTGCAAAACCATCGACATTTGAGAGGATGGAATCAAGAAATGCTTGCTTGGAAAGTAATCAAAACATTTAATCGATTTTTAGGAGGTTTCTGTGGCTAGTTTGATATATTTTAAAAAACAAAAATCGTTGTTCGAGTCGTGACAATTTTAGAACCACCAATTGGGATTGTGTTGCGTATGTTGTATGTATTTTAAAGTTAAATTGTTGCCAGTCTGTCAGAGTTTCAACAAATCTAATTAAAGATATATCACAATGTTCTCTTAAACTCTGTCAAATGCCTTTGGAGAAAGGTTGAAATCAGCTATAGCGACACTTCTCAACCCTTAAAAATGAGTCAGTTATCTTTATAAAGGTAAAGAGGTGGAAGTTTCCATTTCTTCACCTTAAACTAACATTCTATTATCTATTAGATCATGTGAATAATTTTGGGACATCTGGTTTATTCTGTGAGCCATTGGAGAGGCCCCGACCCCCATACTGAGAACCACTTCGCTCAAAGAAATAGTGTTTGCATCATGTATTCTGGTGCAGCTGCAGACTGAACAGTTTTTAGGATCATTATCTCAACACGAAGACTTAATTATGTCATTACCTGGAGATATTTTCTATCTTCTTTAGTGTAACTGTAATTACATTTACAGTAATCTGCTCAAGCAGAGAGGATATCTTTCCTTCTTTCTACGTGCTCTACAACCCATTTTAGTCTTTATATTTCTGTGGAACATGAAATGTTTGCAAGTAAATAATAATCTGAGTCAAGAAAATGCTATAAGGCAAAAACTCAACTAAACTGCTTCATGAAGTCTGTGTAGTTTAATTAGATTTGATTGGTTATGTTCCTTATCGAGCCATCTCCCAATTATTTTCTTCATCATTTCTACATAGTAAGAAAAGCATGACGTGATCTACTGAACATCTTCTTCTCAATTGTTATATCAACCAGCTGTCTAAATATATCCACACTGCAGTGACTGAATTTGAATTTATTGAAAGGATATCCCTAAGATGTAGCATTTAATTTTGAAGGGGCTCCTAAAGATGCAATTTCAAAAGACATGCAAACACTTAATCTACAAATATTGTCAAATAAGTGTCTGAAGTGTTTGGACTAACAATACTATATGATTAATAATAGGTAGTATAAACTGAGATTTTTTTTTCAATCGAGGCTTAAATGTATTAAAAATTAACTCAGAGTACAGTATTTTTTGCAATAAAATCAGTGAGGATCCTAAACGAGAGTTCAGGGGTGATCCATTGTTCAGGATATTCAAACAAATCAAATTTCCTCAGGTTGACCCATCATCTAAAATTATGTTCTAATAAAAATAGGACAGACAAATTTGAGCAAATCTGAACCGTACAGATAGAAAAAAGAGAAGTTCTAAGGTAGAACCTTGTGGAACATCATTTTCAACAATTGAATAGACTGAAAACCCTGAAAGACAACACACTGATGTCAATTATGAAGACAGCCATTAAACATTTTAAGTTAAACCAATCATATAGATAAAATAAAATATGAACAGGTCCGATTGAGTTTGTGAAAAGCAAGTTTTGTTCTGACATTAGCAGAAAGTTGTGTGTTTTTGCAGGAAACAGTCAAAAAATTAAAACATTCTGGTAGTAAAAGTGCTATTCATCACCTACAAACATTCCTCTTCTTAATGCTTATTTTTGACTGTACAGTGATTACACAGTACATCACGATCTTTGTTTTGAAGATTCAAAATATACACTATAATTTAATTTCCTGAGCCACTGATTGACTGAAATATTCTAGTTTCCAGTGGTTTTTAAGTCCCACCTTCATTAAAGTCCGGCTGACTTGCTGTCTATCAATCTGACTGACAAACTTACTGCCTATTTGACATTCACAGCTTGTTTTCGGCAGATAAGACAGAAAGCATCAATAGATGCCGATGTTTTTATCCTCTCTGCAAGGACACACAGCAGGGAGATAAAACGCAACGCACCTCCAATCATCACCTTCAAGGAAACCATGGAAACCAGTGGATTTAAACACACCATCTCATCCACGCTGTGTGCAGCCTCATGAAGTATTTTGGAAAACACCTGAAAAGTGCATTATAAGAACTCCATTACAAGACAGAAGAACATTCTCTTGAGTGCAGTTTCCCTGTGGGCTTAAATTAGCTGTAGAAAGTAATTCATTTTGAAAGTTTCACCCCACTGGAGTGTAGTCAGACTGAAATATAGCTTTGAGGTAAATGCCCATCACTTTTTTGTGGCATTTGGCTCTTCACAAAAAAAAAAAAGTTAATTCCTGAGAGTGTGAAGGCGGATGCTAATTGCTGATGGCTGACAGATGTGATGGGACAGCTGCTGGTCTGTCAGAGTGAAAGTGACTCAGCTCATTTGAGAGGAAGCACGTGGTGGGAATCATGAAACTTCTCAAACACAGAGGAAGTGTTGAGAGGCAGATGTGTGTCCCTAAAACCTGATGACAAATGGTGACCCCACAGATTTCAGACAAACACAAGACAGGTGAATGAGAGGATCTCTGGCATGTTCGGTGTGCCGGGCGTCTGTGATCTTTGCCCTATGTTTTGTCTGCGCTCCTCTGGGACCTGGTCGCCTCTCCGAAGGTAAGCAGACCTTCAAGCTGACATTTGAACTCTAGTGCATAAACTTTGACCTGAGCATTCTCTAGCCCTTCCTTCCCTTCAGTTTTTTACCCATTTCATATAATTTTGAAAAGTTTATTGCCTACCAGTCCACGTGGAAAGCTTTGAGAAAGGAAACGGGGAAAGAGGAGGGCAAGAAGTAGTAGAATAGTAGAAGAAAATTAAAGAAAAAAGGATGGTTTTCACAAATAAACACATTTAATTGTGTATAGTCTGCATTTCCACCAGTGTAGAACTGATTCTAAATTGAAAGTGTTCAGTAAAAAAACAACAACAACATTTGAAACATGAAGAATGCAGCAGGACAGCAATAACTGTAATTAATGCCATCAGTGAGTGTGTTTTAATAAAAGGTCCCATATTTTCCCTTTTTCAGCAAATTAATGAAAGCCTCACAGGTCCCTAGAATGTGTGCTTCAATTTTTCAACTCAAAATACTGAAGACTGTTTCAGTGTCTTTATCTTAAAAGGCAGCTGAGCTGCTACTATCCACGCCCCTTTCAGGAAGAAGACTCCCTCTGCCATTGACCACACCACAGATGACATAGATTAGTGTGTGGGACCAGGACTTTCTATCACTTTTCTGATGACCATTTTACATAGAAGTATTCCTTAATTCCTGTTGTTTTAAACTCATGTGCACACTGAGTTTGTCAAAGAACATAAAATTAGCATTTTAGCAATGCAGAACAGCAGCTTGGCTCTGAATTGATTTATGATTCATGTGTAGTCTTAATGTGTTTGAGTCACTGTTTTATATTTGCTTGATTTTCTGATAACAGAAACAGAAAAATACACGAATGAGAACACTTTTGGGAATTCAACTGTTTTGAAATGCAGTAAATGTGAGCAGGAGAGAAGCAAGCAGTTGTAAACACAAGCTGAGTTTGGGTTGGACCAAAGCACAACAGAGGACATGAAAACACAGTCATTGTTTAATGGTTTAAATCCTGTCTACATATAAAACCATCTGTGAATGTCCCTCAGAGTTCTGACTTGTGAGAACACAATGAAAGCTAATCTAAACATTAGCCACATTAGCTGCACAAGACAGCGGGTCCTCAGTTCCTCAGATACTGGGAGCACATCAAGACTCTTGTGACCAAGACCTCTGGTGAGCTTTGCTGGTAGCTGAGACATTTTAAAGCAGAAGCAGCTTTAGAAAGCAAATAATCCTGTTGAGAGGCAGCTGCTGTATCTGAATGGTTCACCTGGCAGCAGGCTGTGAAGAGGCAGGATTATACAAATTTTTAGCTCAACAACTATTAACCAGCAAATGAATAAAATTCCAACTGTCTTGTAAATCTGGAAGGCTATCTAATTAGGGGTGGCTAGAGGAATGGCAAAAGTATGCATCTTCATATTTTCACAGCTGCTATTTTCTACACCTTTTAGTTTTCTCAAAAAAATCATGAATTTTCACCATAGAGGACCTTTAATACATCTTAAATCAAACAATTTATCTTGAACAATTAATTATTTACATCCTCATTTTGAAATCATCTGCAAGAAAACGGTGAAGGTTTTGAGTTAAATTTACATTAAGGCTAGGTTCCATTTAAATTATTGCTGAGATTGATCATTTTGTTAAAAAATGCAGTAGACAAAAAAAACATTTAAAAAATTAACAGATACATAAAGAAACAGATGAGAAAAGGAAAACAGAGGAGGTGCAGATAATACAGGATAGAAGTGAACAAACAGAGATGAGGAAGAGGAGAGAACCGGAGAAAATAAGAGGGACACTGAGGGAGGAGAAGGCGACACAGATGAGTAAGTACTGGAAATAGAGGACAAGGACGAGTTTCCTTGTGAACAGGCCACAGCATTTACAGTCTGCAGTCACATTACAGAGGCTTAGAGGCAAAAACTCAACCACACCTGTCACCGAGCTCTGTACATAAGCATACATGCTAATTCAGCCTGCCGCACACATCTTCAACGGATGCGTGAAGACGATGCACGCATAAATTTGGAGCCCAGTGGAAATTTGGAATTGCAATGCTGCCAGCTGCTCTACCGTGAGCTGCAACATAAGAAGAAGGTGTGTAAACACAGACAGGATGAGTTAATGAGAGGATGAAGTTAGTGTGTGTGTGTCTGTGTAAAGATATGAGATGTGGGTCAAAGAAAGCGTACGATGCCACATGAATATTGCTTTGTGTGCGAATGGCTGAGTGCACATGAATATGACTGACAGGCTGAGTGTGTGCACTGGAGAGTGAAAACACACACACACACACACACACACACACACACACACACACACACACACACACACACACACACACACACACACACACACACACACACATACACGAGCCGACACGTGGAGAAGAGGCTGTCAAGAAAGCAGCCATGCATCTCCATGGAGGATACACCCAGAGAAAGGGAGGGGGCGAGAGAGGCAGGGAGAGAGTGTGGCCAAGAGCTAGAGAGAGTCAAAGGAAGAGAGGAAGGAAAGGAGGACAGAGGTTAAATTGAAAGAAGAGGCAAAGAGGGAGGGTGGGCGAGGCAGGAGGAGGAGGAGTTGGAGGAGTGGCTGGGCGAGAGAGGTAGACAAAGCAAGGGAGGAGGTGGGAGAGAGAGAGAGAGAGAAGGAAGGGGGTGAAGGCTCACAGAGAGAAGCAGAAGAAGAAGAAGAGGAGGAGGAGGAGAAAGGGCGAGCGAGTGACAGAGTGAAAGAGAGAGGGGTGTGTGTTTGAAGGTGTGTATGTGTGTGTGTGTTTAATTCTCTCCAGTGTAAATGAATGGAAGCCGTATCCATTGTCTTCAGAACGGTAAGAAGCTCTGCTGCTGCTCAGCATCTGGCTGCTAATAATAGGAGGCTGTACGAGTGAGTGTGTGACCACAAGTTCATCATGCATGTAATACCTGTATACCAATATGTGTGGGTGTGTGCGCATGTGTGACATGTGTAAGGCTCTGTGCATTTCAGATCCAGGACGTAAACGTACATCGGATATAAATCTTTGCTATGTGTGTGTCTGCTGCAGGGGGTTTAATTGTACAGTAGTAGGCTGGGAATATATGTGTGAGTGTGTGTGTTTATACTTCCTCATGTTGTGGGGACATCGATCTGTTTGCACAGTCACACCATGGGGACAAAGCGCAGTCCCCGCAGCATTGCATTTTAGTCTGCAGACTTTTAAGGTGAGGATAAGGTTAAGTTTGCTTCCGTCTTTATGATGACCCATTTGAGTTTTAGATCTTGAGTGTTAGGACGTTTTGGCCAGTCTTCCCATTTAGGGCAGTCCTTCAAAGGGGCGTTTGGGGGTTAAGACTTAGCTATGACCATGGCTGTACTATTTTATTGTTTTACTCTAACCTGGAAAAACCTCCCTGCTCTATAATGCCAATTGACAGGACAATGCAAGTCATCTGAGGGCACTTCACATAGCAAGGTGAAGACCTGACAATATTTTATAAGAATTAATCATCAAGTTCAGATGCTCTATAACAATCGAAAACACTACACAACTCAGAAATGTACACCGTCTCCATGTGCAGCTACACACCAACCCTTGCGCTTTTGCTACACCTGGAATTCTTCATGGAAGTCTTGTTCTGTGAGTTTGTCAAGCACCATCTGTGCTGCGGCACTGAATTTCCACCATAGTGTCAAAATATCCACCCTTCAGCTTTAATTTCATTTTGGACAACAGTACGAAGTCATAGGTACCCAGATGTGGCTAACAGGACAAGTGGACGTTGCTAGGGTTTCAGTCCACTGTGACCGAGTGTCTTGTCATGACTGAGCAAACACATTCCATCATACCAGAGTTGAGGTCTTTTACAGTAAATGTTTTTAATGGGACATGTAATAGGACATTACAATAGACCTCTGCATTGACATTATGACCCTGGTGGATGAACTTGGAGTGCACAGTTCCTCAAATGTTGAAGAAAATGATGAACATCGTCTTGGTAGCAGTCTTGATCTGCCACATCTTCTTTGGTCTTGAAGACTGCAGCTCTTCCACTATGATGATGGTTAGCCAATGATCCTAATTGTTCCATTTGTTGTACGTTTTTGATGATCTGGAGGATGGGTCACCCTGTGCCCTTATCACCATCCAGTGCCATTTTGCTCACCTTGCAAAGAGAATGCTGCTCAAAATATGTCGCCTGACTCATGCTTTACCTGAGTTTGAAACAGAATGTAATGTTGGTTCTCTAATTAATTTTGAGATTCATTATGGTGTAGCACCACCACCCACTTACAAAAACCCTTTAACACAGATCTTGTTGTTGATTGTGTGATGTGACATAGCATCATCAACAAGACGAATAAACCACGAACTGTACAGAAAAGACAGACGTGTCTAATATGAAGTGTAATTTTCTAGAGGTCTAAGAGAATATGATTTCTGACTTGAATTATTACCTTAGTAATCAATTTCATAATGAGTTTATGATCTTAATTCCTAGTTTCAAGTCTCCTTCAGTACAACCTTGTGTTCATTTTGTAAGAAACAGTCTAATTCAGAAGAAAATAGGTGATGAAGTGGGGTATGTTTCTGGGCATGTGTAGTGTCCTCGAGTTCTCAGTTAGATCCACTCCTTCCCATTTCAAAATAACGAGATGGAGACATCAAAATTCCAAATGATCACAATGGTAGTCCAGGAACCACTGGTGCCGACATTGGAGCCAGAGTTAGTTTCGCCTAAACAAACAAAGTGTTAAACTGCATCTATCCGCCTGTATGGAAGGGACCACTGGGATCCATTTCATCTGTCGAAACTTTTGCTGTGTCTGCATGTTTACAACAGTTGTGACGCATGTCATCTTTGGCAGCTTTATATTGCACTTACAATGAACTTAATTTAAATAGGTTTTAAAAGAGGTTCATTCACGCAGAGGCTAGAAATTATTTTGGGGTCAAAATTGCAGGGTTATAGTTATATAAGAATCACATTTAAGCTGATTAGTGGTTTAGTTTAAGGCTGGGTTGAAATTAGATTTAGATTGAAGTTAGAAATATGTTTAGGTTGGATGTGAATTACATTTAAGGTTCTGAGAGAATTAGTTTTAGGTCAAGGAAAGACTAAGATGAGATAATCAAGTTGATAGGTGAGGTTAAAGCTGAGTTTAGAATTAGGTTTGAGTGTTCATCTGCAGATTATCGTAGGTTTAGATAAGAACAGGTTAGTACATAGACAGGTGCTGAGGAATGCATCATCTTCTAACAGGGTCCTCAGAAGTAGAGTAATCCAGACCAGTGAGCTCCGCCTCCTCTTCCTCCTTATCAAGCAGTCCTGTGTGAAGTAGCAGCTGAATAAATTTGCAACTCGTTTTAAATCAAACATGAATTCATGTTAAATACTGCAAACACACAGCGGAGCAGCTCTGCTTCTTCATTTTCCTTTTCTTTTTCTTCAGCTGAGGATGCTGAGCCGTGACTGCTGGGAGCTCACCAGTAACACCAGCACACTGAAGCAACTGGGGCATAAACGACCCATTTGTCTGTTCCAGCATGCTGCATCTTTTATGCTCTTTCGGGATGTTTTGAGAGAGACTCTCTTTGAAAAAGAGAGATATGATGAAGGTCCAAGATTGGAATTAGCTTTGACCATGGCTGGGTTATAAGCGGTGAAAGCAAGAAATTGCCTGGGGGCCACAGACCCCTAGGGGCACCTGAATACCCCTAAGTTTACTCGAGATATTAGAAATTTGCAGCACAGATGCAACCATTCTTGTGAAGTAACTCGGTGTAAAAATCTAGTTTTAACACCCAAGACCTTCTATATTTTTCTGTCTCAAGTATTGAATTAAGATGATATTATTCCTTTGTAGAAATGCTGTAAGGCTGCATCCAGCAATTGCTGTTGTTCTATAACATCGTTTCTTTAATATTTTTTAAGCAGCGTACATTGTTGACTTTAATATTTATATAAGTCAAGGCAATTTTCTTTATAAATATTATTTAATCTAGTCAGCTAGGTTTGTATTTTATGTATGTAATACTGTACATGTGCCCACAGGTTTTACCAATACTGGAAAATTGTAGCTCCAGATTCTACAGATTTTCAACTCTTAAACTTTTCTACAGTCTCTACTAACTTGGCATTATCCACACTGCTCTGCACATCAATTCAAATAAATTCCACCATGCTTCACATATCTCCCAAAAACCTGTACCCCTTTATGTCATTTTTGAGCCATGTTGTCTTTATTTTGTTGTTCAAGCATGTTGCGTATGTACGTAAAGTCTCCTCTCTGATCTGTGTAAACCTGAAAACTCAGAATTTTTGACAGTTGCTCACAGCTGAATCACTAGTGGCTTTGCAGTTGTGCTGAGGAGCTGAGACTTTTTAAAAAATTTTGACAGAATCTGGCAAAGTAACACATTTTATTTTCAGCGAATGTTTAAATGAGAGATGTAGAATAAAGGGATTTTAATGAAATGTCAAAATTTTAAGCCAAGCTTTGTTTGCAGACGGAATGGCATGTCACCGATGAATAGTTTGAGGGTTTTGGACATTTTATAAAGAATATAGGTCTCTTACAGTCATCAGCAGTTATTGTTTAGAGGGTTACAATGTTTACATTATGGTGTATTCAGTTTCTGGTAAGAAACTCCAGTAGAGAAGATAGGAGCTGTTCAGTGTAACGTGTGTGTAGGATTTCCTTCAGTTACTGAAAATGTTTCTGCAGTCTAGGTCTGAAAGAAAGAAGGAGAGAAAGAAAGAAAGAAAGATCAATTGTGACATTGAGGACAGAATTTATCTTATCTGATTTCTTGTCTCATCAGACTGCAAGAGACTCTTTCTCTCTCCATAACTCGAAAAATGTGAAGGTTTAGTGAAAGGACTTGAGAGCCCGTTGGCAATCATCTGTCAGCATGTTCAGGACGAAATGCGATACTGACACTTGGCTACTGAAACATGTCAGCCATACTGGTACTAAAGGCCTGCTGCCTGCTTTGCTCTGGTTGTTTGAGCTGCGGGACAATTTAAATCAAACACACCTGAACTAGGTCAGATGAACTGTATGAGTGTCCCGCCTACGCTGCTAAAAAAGAGGCATCTTTTCATCATGTCCATGCCTAATTTGGGAAGCACACAGGGCTCCTTCATTTGAGGAATCACACAACTCAGTTTCTGCAGGTTGGGGATACGTTTCTTTATTTCTTTGGAAGATGAATTGGTTTCAGTTTTTTTCTGGATTAATTCCAAACTACATCTGATAGATGTTCCTGCAGTGGTTCTTAAAAAGATGGTGTACTGATAACAATGTTTGAAGATATTACTTAAAAGACAAGAATAGCCTTAAATTACTAGCCTTAAGTTCTCTTGGTTTTGACGTGTCAATATGAATGTTCCTAAACTGATTCATTAACTGCATATATCTGTAAATTCAACATTTGAGGAAAACCACTTAAGCATAAGGTTTGATCATTCTCATAACCGGGACCCTAAAGTGTCCATATATGTCGAACTATTAAGCTTCATATCAAGACAACAGTTGCCAACCCCCAAAAACCTAAAAAGAGAAGAAAAAAACAAAACAAAACAAAACCTTGTTTATCTAAAACAGAAAAATTTAGAGAAGCCTTCCATAATTGTTTCAGTCTGTAAAGCTGTAATTACTCTCCCATGTTAGCTGATATCAGTCATGAGTGGAAACAGCTTAGTGGTTAAATATCCACTGCATCAAAAGTCATGTCTCAATACTACATACTTAAAGTACATTAAAGTTTCTAAAATAAATCAGATGGAGATATTTGACAATTGAAAAGATGTACAATCCATAAAGAAACATATTGTATTTCTGCATCCAAGATGATGTTCGTTGTATGTAGCATTTTCAGAGTGTAGCCATTATGGGCCACCATGACAAAGGTTTCTGCTGTGGTTAATGACCTCTGATTGACTGGGAATGCATTCCTTTATCCCAGCGGCATATGTAACAGAGCTGCCTTTGCAACACAAATCATGTGTTCATTGACTATAACCCCATTATCAGCGCAGGGTGAATATCAGTTTGTGTTTGTGTTACCACTTAATAATGTTGACAGTTTAGAAAATTATTCAAAATTGTGCTCTCCCTTTTTACAACACCTCTGTTCCAGTGGATGTAAACTAAGGATTAAGTTTGCACTGATACCGTTCAAATAAAAACATCTCAAAAATTTCATCTGTAAAGCATTACTTAAAACTGCACTGATGAAATTAACAGAGGAGGCTCTCTTTCATTAAAGCCAAAATAAAGCACTCACAACTTCCAAGAAGATATTTGTCGGGTTTTCATTTTAATTGCTAGTACTGCTGGCACAGATTTTTCTTGGTTTTGTAGTTATTAATAAATTTCATGTCTTGATCTGTGACTAAAATAGGCCAAGTTCAAAGAGATGCAGGGCTGTGCTGATTTGCAGTATCATGTTCTGGGTCATTGCTGAGCATACCTGTGATGTGTCATGGAAGTCCACACGGGAAATGCTGTTCACATTTGAGAAGGTCCACAGTCACAAAAAAACTGAGCAGAAGTCAACACACAAAATATGTAAAGCATTGATTCACCAAAATTATTTCTATGTGATGATTCAGTGATACACTATTTGGTCCAATTCGTCAGTGTTTCCTCTCCACAATTCATTTAGCAGCTGTCTACCCCCAGCAGAATGGGAGGATAATTGTAAATACCATGAAATATTCATAACTTGACCTATTTGTTCAGAAATTCACCTAAAAAAAAAACAAAAGCACAACTCTATTTGCAGCTCAAATGTCCATATAACACCATCTCAACAACATATTTTCTGATATATTGTCTTCATTTTCACCAATTATTTGTTTTATTTGCTGTTTCTTTATTGTTTCTCTCAATAATTAGCACGCCCATCATATTTTTCTTGCTCATATGTTGCTGTGGTATCAGTGAATGCTAGTGTTGCTTCCTGCATTTTAGTCAGAAGCAAATTGAGGATATTGTTTCATTATTGTGAATTTTGAGGGCAGATCTTTGTGTAGAAGAGGCAGCAGCCCAAAATAAGCTGGTCCCATCGGGGCCGCGGTGAAGTGAAGTGAAGTGTTAAGGCAATAAAGAGCACTGCCGCTCAATTATTTAGCGTATGAGCTGCTGGGATGTTTGCTAGCCTCTGTAGCTAGCAGGACAGCCGGGAGGGGGATTGGTGGCGAAGGCAGAAACAGCGAGGATCTTTAAATTTAAAAAAAAGAAAGGTATGATGATGTTTGTCATTTTTCCCAGATGTTTGTGTGGGTCTTTATCAGACATTTGTTTTGTGACTCCATTATTTGTCAGACTTGTGCATGCAGCAGAAAGTAAGGGTTTGGAAAGTAGCACACTGTGCTAAACTGCATTAGCATAGCTAAATTGTCCCTTCAGACTTTCAGTTTTAAGTAGTTTGTCTTCATTGTCTCCAGATGTTGCTGATGATCACACTGGAAGGTGATTTACATGAAGTAGTGGAATTTTTTCAACTTTTCATAGTTACAGTTCTAAGGATGCTGGTTGTTCTTATGAAAATGGAGCATGATATTTAGTAATGGTACAGGGCAGATTTCTCTAAAACACAAATACGAGTGATCTGAAGACCATCAGAGATGTTTGCCATTCTTCAGACACTAGTTTTTTCATCTGTTCTTTGCTGGAGGGGTTGTGTTGCTGTACCTTTCCCTTAAAAATACCCCAAAGCTGTTCTATTGGATTCATGCCAGGTGACTGACATACTTGGCCAGGTCAAGGTTTTCACTTTTCTTCTTTAGAAATCCTTGTGTGATTAAGCAATGTGCTTTGGATTGTTATCATGGGGGAATGTTTCTCAGCTTCCAAGCTGCTGGATGCTTTGTCAGACAATGTTTTTAGTTTATCCACAGGCATTTTTATGGAGCCATCATCTTGCAGTTTTGTTCCGAACAGCAAGCACAAGTGTTTTTCTTGAACGCTGTCCACAGAGGTTGACATTATGCAGTGTCAGAAACACTGATTTACAGTGATAACCCCTGTGCCAAATCTGAAGCGCTTGCCTCACTGTTTTTCAAAAGTAGATTGTGTAAATAGTGCACTCTCTGTGGCATCATTTAGGAAAACAGTTGATGCAGCTCTGATTAGTGGTACTAAAGCTCGTCCACGCCCTCCTGATTGCTGCTACAACTGTGGTTAGACTGATTAGTAGTTAGGTACTCAACTTGCTTTCCTTTTTCCATCTCTGTGAAATCTCACAATCTCATTTTCATACTTCCACTGGCAATTCTTGTTCATGTGGAGCTCTAGTGCAGACATGCAGTTGCACACAGATCATAGATTTAAAGCTGACAATGTTCTAGTGTTCAGGGTCATTTTATAACCATTGTTATGCCACAATTGAAAACAACAGCTGCATTTGTTTTGTCTGAGTAATTCTGTTTTTTCTAACTTGTGTGTCACTGATCTCTGGTGTATTTACTTTTGTTGCATTGAGTGTCCACATTGAAGTCTGTATTTTCAAGCTCCATATTGTAAAACTAAACACAAATTTGATTTGAGCTTCCTGTGCTCCAGCTCACAACTGTGACTGATACTGCTAACTTATTCTGCCACTGCTAACTGCTACTGATACTTTTTACTATAGATGCAACTGCTAAGTTGTGCCAGTATCTGTCTTTGATATTTCAAATTGGCTACAGTTAAAAATTGCTTTCCCTGCTTCTGATAACTACCAGTGATGCCACTAACTAACTGCTGAAGCCACTAACTACTGTTGGTGCCACTAACTACTGCTGATGCCACTAATTGCTGTTGATTCTGCAAAATCTTATGACTGCCACAAACTCCTGCTGCTAACTCTTCCTTCAGCTTCTGTCACCACAAAGTACTTTTAAAACTTACAACTGCTGCTGATCCATCCAGCTTCTACTTCTGCTCCACAGTGAGCACTGAAAACTACTGTTAGTAGTGCTAAAAGCAATGCATATTGCTATCCATGGTTGTTAGTGATACATTTTCTTGCTGCTCTTAACCTCAAAAAACGGTGACAGGATATGCACTGCTAGCTGCTGCTAATAACTGCTGCTGATACTACGACCCTGCTGCCACCGACTTAAAGATCGAGTGCCCAAGATATATAGTGAACTGGGGCCTATTCCGTAAAGCATGATAAAAAAAATTGAAGATTAAAGTCACAAACACTTGACTTGAATGAACCTAACAAATCAGTCAGGACTAAACGGGTTTCATAAGATCAGTTCGCACAATCACAATATTTTGTCACAGGTTCAAGCAATCAAGATAATGGCCTGCACTATTCTGAAGTTGATTTCCTGTAAACTTCCATTTTTGGATTGCTACTGGTAAATAAAGTCACATAAAATGACAGCGCAGGCTAAACTTGTAGTTTAATCAGTCAGACTAACTTACTGACTTAATAAATCTGGCTTATTTGGTAAAGTCATTTAATGGAGCACTCATTCAGCTTTTGTTGTGAAGGACTAACATATGTTGTGATACTCAGTATCTGTGGTAAGTTAATTATTAGCAATGCCAATGTATTACTACAGTTTTAAATTCTACTGCTAACTTAATAATTTATTCATATTGGATGGTGTTCAGTGAGCACTACTACTGCTTCATGGATGTTGGTGTCATATATGATATACAGAGCAACCACCTTGAGTCAGTCTCCTTCCCGGTGGATGTTTTGAACTGTCTTGCATGAGATGACATTGGAGTAGACAGCTGCTTTAGACTGAGCCATAATGTCGAGGTCAGTTTACATCCCTCATATCAGTAAACAATGGCAAGGGGGTTTCTTAATGAACTTTACTCAAGCTTCAACACAGCAGACTTAAAAAGGCGGAGCTGTAGCAGTGTTAGTGAAGACTGCTGAGGTTTGTAGTCCTGCATCTGCATCCTCTGCCCTGCTGGCTGGCTGTACACACACACACACACACACGCACGCACGCACCATCCAACCTAAACTATAAATGTAAAGTCTGACGCTGCACAACTGTCTGCTGCCCGGAAATTGATGGGTAGGAGAAAGACCGAATGTCAGACAGAAAGAATGACGGTGACGGCAGGGAAAAGGCAGAGATTTGAATTGATAAAAAGGGTCAACGTGAACTAAATCCACTTCATTACATGAAAGTGCTGTGCGCTACAGTTCAAATAGTGTATCATTTCCAAATAAAGTGCTGCCTTAGCATCATGACTGCTAAGAAATAGGTTCACATTGAAGAGCAACGGAGGATTCTTAATTACAGTCATCCCAATCACCTATCCCAACCTGCGTGATGTCAAGAAGGTGGTATTGACTTTTGGAAACTGCAGTATAAATGAACAGTGGCATGCCCAGCGATTTGCTTTCCTGCCTTCAAATGAAACTCATGGAATTGTAATTACAGCATGGGAGCTGGCGTAATGACAACGCGATGATTAGTAACATTCATATTGTGTATTTTTGAATAAATGTAAGAATTTGCACAAACTGTTACAGGAATGGCCCCCGATCAACCCATTCAGCTTCCATTGTGCTGCAAAATCCAACAGGTTTGAATGCGATACTAACTCAAAGTGAGCTAAAACACTGACAAATAGAAATAGCTACCTCCAGTTCTAACAGTAGTTAAAAATAGAGTAAGGGTTTGTTATGTGAGCCTAAATGAGGAATTTTATGTTGTTGGTAGCGATGTTTGAGAGGCACTTTTTTCTCCTTCTCAGTATTTAGCCAATCAGCATTAAAGGCATTAGAGGAGATTTAATTTCCTACGACTTTGAACGTAGCATGCGCATGCGCACATACAACCTCTCCCTCACCCCCCTCTAACCTCCCCCCTCTTAACATTTACGAAGAAACGCCCCCCTCCAGAAACTTGCGTAGGACTCGTGAAGTTGTCTTTTACGGCTGGGTCCCCCTGGATCTTTATCTGCCATTATGTAAAAAAAGATGAGCAAAACAAGTCGCCAGCTAACTACGAAGCTATACCAAAGCAACACATACAGAAAACACGTAAGTCCAAGGTGTACGTAATCTACGTAACTAGGCCTGAGCCGGAAGATTTTTGATTGACAGGAAAGGGAGCAAACCAAACGCCTCGGTCCGAGCGCTTTGATTGATTTGATTTGATGTTTTTCAGGTCCTGCCATGTCCACAGTTATTTTTTTTATTTTTTATTTTTTTAGAAACCATACATACAAGTCCACTAAAGGTCAGTATTTTCATTTTATGTGAATCAGACAAATTAAACAAACAAAAAAACATCCTCCATAATGCCTTTAAGACCCACACAGCAGTTTTTCATTGTTGCCCCAAAGATACTTACCCCAGGTACTTCTTCACAAAAAATGGCCCTGGAAGAGGTTCCTCAGGGTGTTTTTTGCATTTGGAACACACACAAAATTTTAGGCCACCCAAACATGACCTGCAAGTCCCTCAATTTTAAACAGCCTAAGAACGGTTAATATGAATGAAAGATGATGTCACTGCACGGGCAGTAAAACAAAACCCTATCTGAAACAATTAAATGGAGTTTGGACCTGAGATCCTCCTATACGAACCTTGTTTAAGACCTTCACCCAGCACCAGACTTCACAGTAGGATATATCTGCTAATAATGAGCTCTAACATCTCATGTAAGTGTGCATTACCAGCAGAAGTTTGAATACTGACAGAAACTTAAGCTTTCCTTTGAGGATTATTGCAAAGATAAAACCTGCAGCGTTAAATTCCCTCTTATGCAAAGAAGATGAAGCACTGAGTCTGCTATTTCCAACAGGACCTGAACATGGCATAATCACTCTGCTTTGCTTCATTGTCAGAAAAAGCGCATGCTGTGGAAAAAGGCTGAGAGAAGGGATGGCACAAAAACAGACAAGATGCCGGAAACGAGATCAGAAAGAACCGCAGACACAAGTGAGGCGTAAACAAGGTTACATGTGTATAAAGTTGTAACTCGGGCAGAGTTTGTTTGGGGAGGAACAGGGAAATGAAGAGGAGGAGACGGAGAGAAAAGGAGCTGAAAAACAAAGAAGAGCGGGAGGAAGATAAAAGAGCAGCAAACGGGGGCGAGACGAGTCTCCCGTTGCTTCGAATCCTCTCAGGTTTTACATGAAGGAGGTAATTACAGAGGATGATGGAGGGAGCGAGGAGGACAGAGGGAGGGGGAGACAGGTGATGAGGAGGAAAGGAAGGGAGGAATAGAAAGAGAAATAGAAGCATTGCTGGTTGGATGGGCTGTGGAGAGACTGAAAAAGGAGGAAGGATTGAAGAAAGAAAGAAGTGAAGAACAAAAAGGGAGAGATGTAAAATAAAAGATAAGAAACAAAGAAAAAACAGAACGATTAAGAAAGGGAGAGGATATGAAAAAGGGAAAAAATAAGAAAAAAGAAACGGAATAAAAAGGGAGAGAGCGCTGAGAAAGAGGAGGACTGTAAAATGGAATGAAAAAGAGAAGACAGGAAGGAATGAAAGAGGTGAATAACAGAAAAGGGGGAAAGAATGCAAGAAAAAAGAGACAGAAGGAAAGAATAGAGAAGGAATTTAAAAGGGCAACTGGAAACAACCGAAATGTAAAGAAGAAGAAAAACAGAAGAGGAAAAAAGGAAATTAAGAAGAAAAGAATAGACATATTTTTAAAAATGAGACACCAGAAAGACACTAAGGAAAGAACATAAGTATAGGGAAGAAGAGAAAAGAAAGCGAGAGAGAGAAGAATAAACAGAAAGATAAGAAGGCAAGACCAGAATGTAAGAAAAATGTGAAGGACAAAGATAAGATTGGGCGAACAGAGAATAGAGATTAGAAAGAAGGTGAGAAAAAAGACAGATGGAAAGTTTAGAAAGAGCAGGGAAGGGACAAGTAAAATAATGAAAGAATAAAAGGTAGAAAAATGGAACACTGTCGTCTAAAGTGTCGATGTGCTGCTTTAAAGTCCCTCCTGTGCTGTGAAGCAAAATTTTTCTGCTCCATCCTGTTGAAACTTTTTCGTCAGTACCCACTGCTACATCGTACCTGAAAGTCAAATGAAGTAGGAAGCTTTGCATTTATGCACAGGTATATTTTCAAATGTGTACATATATAGATAAAATATCTGCACAGACATACAGAACATGTTTATCATAATACAGATGCGAGATGTTCTATAAATTAATGCAAAATGAGCTATGTATTGGATTGATGCAGTGTAAATACACATCAGAGTGTTGCACCGTTGAATTATTGCGGATTTAAGTTAAATATAGCAATATTAAAGGAAGTATTGTGCAGTTAAATATATAAATGATTGAGTTATGATTCTGCCTACAGGGCTGAGGGGAGTGTGAATGGTTCTGCTCCATGTTTGTACCTCAATCCTACAGAAGGTGGTGCTGTTTCCCAACTCTGTTTCAAGCACTTGCACATCAGGAGGTACATTTTATTTATTTATTTTATTTTTTTTGGCTTTTTCTCCACCAGATTGCACAAGATAGATGTTTCATTTCTTCCTGCACCTTCACTTGGCAGATGCCTTTCCACTTTGCTCCAAGTCATATAGGTTAAAGCAGCTCTGTTTATACATCTGCAGTGTATGTGCATATAAGAAACCTGAATTCTAGTTCATATGTTGTTTTGCAGTACAAAAACTGGATTTGTGTTTGGTTTTGTGTGTATTTACCCATGAACTCAAACAATAATTTAAGTGTGCAGCTATCAGTCAGGCTGAAACTATAATACATGTATAGAGTTCTGATTTAACTCTCTAAGCACTCACTTTCGGAAGTGTTTTTGCTCCTGTCACCTTTTTCCTCACTGTGGCATGATTTTTTTTTTTTTTAATTACAGTGAATTCACTCACTGGACACTGTGCTGTCATGCTAACTGCTAGCATTATCGGCCCAGATTGATTGTGGGCTAACAGTAAGCTGGTCTTGTTTCGGCTAACTGCTAAGCTAACACCTGTGAGTGTATGTTAAAGTTGTACGCTGATTCTTAAGACCTTATACTTACTGCCATTTGCTGCCATTTATGTAGTGTGATATTTTTATGGTAATATGGTAAGACAAAAGCTAAGAATGTTAGCTGTGTGGTAATGTTATTCTGGGTTTGTGTGTGTGTGTGTGTGTGTGTGTGTGTGTGTGTGTGTGTGTGTGTGTGTGTGTGTGTGCTAGGCTAATCCGGATAGATGTATCTCATTGAACTCCAAGCAATTTCTGGATGTTTGTTGCTACAGTCACATTTTTGTCCAAAGTTAAACTGTCATAAAAATTTAATTGAAAAAAGGTGTATATAATTTTTCTCAAGTGTGACCAATTAAAAGGGAGGGCTTCACATACCGTAGATATTTAACTATTTACATTTTCACAACTTTTACAAACTCAGGTTTTTTCACATCGCTCTGCACCTGTAGAAAGATATTTCACCATAATAGATATATCTTCCAACAACTTGTCACCATCTTTCTTCTCTCTATACCCTTTCGAGAAATGCTGCATTATATTTTATTGATCAATTATGTTGCATTTTCCTCTTCCTTTCTGTCTCAGAAATTTTGTCACGACTCCTCATTGCAGTTGAGTCAGTCATGGCTTTGTGGTTGCACAGCAGCAATGTTTTTAGAGGATCTGTTCCAAATTATTTATTTTGGGTGAATTTTTTTGAAAGAGGCGTGCAGAAAAAGGTGGTTTTGATTAAATATCACAATCTTAAGCTGAGATTTGGTTGTTGTTTGGTTGTTTTCCCCAGCAGAATTGTACGTCATACATGAGGCAAATCCAACTATTCTTTGTGGTTTTACAGTTTCTGGTGGATGAATGGTGTTTAAAAGGATTTCTGTCTTTCCACTGTTACTAGAAAGCGGCTCAAAGGAATATGCTTGGATTTGCTGCATTTCTCTCTATGTTATATTGAAAGATCTTCACCTTACTATGTGAAGTGCTCTGAAATGACTTATGATGTGAATTGGTGCTATATAAATGAAATGAAATGAAATGAAATAAACTGGGTTGAATAGAGAGTTAAGATAAATTCTCTGCTCTCTGACTTCAGCAGCCGCCATCTGACCGACTGACAGCTACAGAAAGCTCCGACCTTGAAGTGGAGCTTTGTGTTTTTGTGTTCTCTAAAGCCGACCGCAGCAGGATTTTTGCGTCTGTCCTCCCGCTGCCTTTGAGGCCTGTCTTGCCAGCAAGTGTTTTTAAAGACAAAAACTGTCCTGCAGGACGTCACAGAGATATCAGGCTGGAGTCTTTGCTGCTCTTCAGCAAGCTCAAAGTGACAGCTGACGTGTTTCCACAGGGACGCTGCAGTCCAGTGAGCACTGTGCTCTGCGTGTTGTCTGGTTGTAGTCATGTTGGAGATGCCTGAGGCCACAATACAGACACACACACTGCTTATGTTGTGTTTAAATACTGCACAGAAGCCTCTGTTTGTCATATTACTGCGGGAAATTTGACCTCTACTGTGTTTTTCAAGAAGAAAACTTCAATCTGTGGACAAGCAGGAAAAAAAATCTGGGTGAGAAAATAAAAAACCAGCACCACCTCCCTCATTCACACCAGTGGAGCTGCTGGGTGGCCAGTAGACTAGACTGTGGTCACACTAGGCAGCTATCAGGTGTGAATAGGTATGAGGCTGATGTTCAGAGAGACTGAGGTTAAGTTGGGGATGTTTTAAAGATCAAGATCAGGCATTTTGTGAACTAGAATCAACATTAACATGTGGCTGTTTCTTTGTTCATGTCAGCTATCACACAGCTGTTGTAAACAGTCCATTTAGTGAGTTGACATGACTTTGGCCTGTCAGGTGGCTCTGTTTCATATGCCACTGTATTATAAGAACACTGTCCTGGTCACTGCTGGCCATTAAGCATCACAGAAGTATTTGTCATGGTGGCCTGTTGCTAGCTTAACCCCTACAATGCTACAGACGTAGTATGCAAAGAGCTTTGAGATGATTTGATATGTTGTGATTCTGTGCTATACAAATGAAACTGAACTAAAGAACTGAATTGAATGCAAACACAGAACCTCCCATACTCCCAGTGACCGCCTCCTCTGGTCACTAAAGTACTGCAATAACAGTAGGAATCTTCACCTGGTGGAACAACCAGGTTAGGCAATTTTATTTTCTTCATAAAAATGATTTCTTTACAGTTTAGGACTTTAATACTACGACTTTAATAAATTTAATGCATTTGAAGTGTGTATTATCTAGATATTATCCAGATGCTAAATATTTAATGGCCCAGATCATATGGGAGGTGGTTAAGGAAATAACGTATAGTAAAAAAATATATATATCATTTTAAAAGATTGATGTAACTGATTGTGCGTATGAAAGCTGTTGAACTGCGCCTCAGTCTGTAGGTTAGAGTTTTTGTCACAACCACAGTTTCTTTATTTAGTCGGTGATTTTGCAATTCTTCATACCAAAATTCAGTCAAATGAGTTTAACTCTTTTTATCGCCAGTGTAACAGAACACTGAATGTCTGAAGCAGTTTCCAACCGTCAGCAGCAGTTTAGATGTGCAGTTCAAAAACAAAATGCAGCTGAAACAGGAAAAGTGCTGTTTCAAGGACCTCACTGTGCCATAATCTGTCCACGACTGCAGTCTATGTAATTTTATATCACAGTATCAATATACAGTGTCTTCCCAAAGTGTCAGCAGTGGAGAGAAAGTGATATACTTTCCTTTTCTACTCAGATCAAGCTGCAGTGCTGAGATGAGAGTAGATACTGTCGTTAGCTTTTTTTCCACAGTATTTACGTGCAAATTGCATATAAGTTATGCTTATTTGTTCACGCTGTATACGCTTGCCCATGTTGTCATTTACACCTATCTTTATATTTACATTTATCTGTCTATGAGGTAGATAATGAAGCACTTTTATATTTTCAGTGGTGGATGAATCCACATGTGGTGTTCTTCAGGTGTTTGTAGTAGCAGGAAAGTGTAAAGAGGACTGAAATAAACTACAGTGTGCATGTCCATTTTAAGAGGAAGAAATTTATCATTCTTCGTTTGTCATATTTTCCAGAGTAAAGGAACAGTAGCATTAATTTGGATGCATCATGGATGTAAGTTTCACTCAGAGGAGTCAGAGGTCTTTTTGACTCAGGCTGGGGGTTCTCCTGGAAGAACAGACTGTTTGTCTGTTTTATTTGTTTTTCCTCTCTTTACTACTTTGGTTTTATTTGGATTCCTATAAAAGCTTCTTTTCATTGTTTAATATTCATTATGTTGAATTAAAAAAACAAAACATCTCCACACTTGAATGAAACCTTAATGGCTGGCTGCGTCGCTCCCTCAGGCTGCTCCAGGCTTCTGTTTTTGAATACTTTCCTGTAGTTTGAATAAGCACAACAAAGATAAACACGTACCTCAACAACACTGGGAATTATGGGAAACAGATGAGAGCTGGCGGATAATGAAGATGACAAACCAATGCAGAAATGTCAGGGTTTAACTCCCTGCCGGTACCCTTGAGCAACACACCATGCCGCCATCAGGGAACAGTTAACAGATAATTTCATGCAATTCTGTCCTCAGTGTCAGCTGGGACAATTTAAATGCGTCTTAATGGGTTTCGCTTCAGGACAGAAACAAGTTACCAGCAAATGGGACCAAATTAGAGAAAAAAAAATCCACACTAAAACAGAATTTCGAAACTTGAATTAGTGTCTTGTGCAGCTGGGGGACACTAGCTGATGCGCATCCCATTATACAGCAATCTTAATGTACCAATTTAGATTTGAACACACATAAATGTGTTGCGAAAGTTCCTCTTCAACCTTCAGGCATCAGTGTGAGGCATGCTGGGAGTACTGACATTCATTAAACCTGATTAAATGTCTAAACTGCAGATCATGTTCTTTGGAATAAATAACACCTCCAAGTTACAAAATGAGCAGCAGTTTAGATTTAATTTACAGTGAGAAAGTTAGATTATTGCTGTAAAGCACTGTAAAATCTCTAAAAAGGTTATATCCGCTTTACTTATTGGTGCAATTTGCTAGATTTTTAATATAAATACAGCAGTGATACAACAGCAAAGAACTGTGCATGTGAGACCCTCACTGCACTTACAGTGACATCTCGCTTGGCACTGGAAAAGCGAAAATGAAGTCTAATATTCAGCAGTGCCCCCCCCCCCTCCGAAATACCAAAAACACGGTATTTAATTTGTGTTCTTTTACTGATTTATGTTGATTTATGTTTCATTACAGCTCAATACGTGAGTCTTTAAAATGTAGCGAAAACTGTAATTTGACGTTTTCTTTTGATTTAGCAGATTTTTCAAAATGTTTCTGAAATACAAAAAATAAATAAATAAATGAATAAATTGACACATTTACAGACAAGAAAAGCACTCAGTAAATGCAGTACTCCGCCAAAGCTGTTCATTCCCCCATATGGCATTATCAGAGAAACTGTATATTTTTGTAGAAATGCAGCATTATTTTTTTAGTTATTGATGATCAGAAATCAAGGCAACATAGATTGTGGCCATTTAATATAGATGTAACCACAAACAAAATGACCTTGCGCTGAACACAGCCATGTGTTATGCATGTATATTTATTGTTATTTACAGATACCGAATCACGTGACCTAAACATTTAGCAGGCGGCAGGAATAGATGGGACTCAGAAACACCCCCACAATTTAATCAATTGTTCATTGCCTGATTTCTGATAAGTCTGCCGTGGTGGATTTGTTGTAGGATTGTAATCACCAGCAGGCAGCTGACTCGGCATTCACTTGTCATAGTTACAGTGACGCCGTGCTGCTATCTCGCAATGATAAAGAAATCTTTAACAAATCCCTGGATCCAGACTATAAGCCACATCACTGCTAAAATCTAATCAGTTGGTCCTTGTGTCAATTCTGACTTTCCCTGAAAATTTCATCCAAATCCGTCAGTCTGTTTTTGAGTAATGTTGTGCATGGACAGACAGATTCACGTACGCATGTAAAACAATTTCACAAATATTCATTCTTTAGGTGTTAGATGAAACTGTTAAATTCAAGTTTAATGCCATAAATGTATTTCTAAAATTAGCTATATTAAGAAACAGAAAAGAAGTTAAAAACAAACAATATTAGATAGACTTGTTTGTTAAATGGAACAGACATTTTTGCTAATTGCATTTTGCTCATATACATTGATATACACTAAATCTGTATAAAAGAAAAGGAAAGTGCAATGTTAGCAGGATCCATAGACACAAAAGACAAATTATTGGGAAATGCAGCAGGCTACAGTAAACTGGAATCACCCTTTAACCTCATATTAAGTTGTTTAAATTCATTGTCAACTTATTTGCATACACTTCCAAATAAGAGAAGCAATACAATTACAATTCTTCAGAATTGGTGCATTGTAGAGGGAATTATGTGTCTTCTCTATACAGGATATGGCTCATGTTAGGTTGAGCTGTATGCTTTTCATTAGTCACGTTAGGAGTTCGTACTTTGTTGATTAGCTGGTTGATGGAGCGCCAGTAGCCCGGTTGTGATCAGGCTTCTGGGTGGCAGCTTGCAGGAGAGATTTTTAGCTTGTGGGGTCATAACTCTTGTCAGAACTGCTCATCTTTTCTTATCAATGCACCCTTTATGTTAGAGATTGAACAAGTCCTAGACACAATGAACTGAACTGACAGTTTTCTTTTAATACTCAAGAGGAGTCAGATTGGTGAGAATTACCATGATGCAGACACTGATCTCTGTACTTCACACACCTGTTATGTAAAGTAATCGGGGCCATTCTGCCAGCAGCACAGCACTTTAATGAAGGGTAAAAACTTTGTGAAGCACATGTAAGTTCGAATAAATTAAACTTCCCTGTTGTCATCATGTAAAATAAGTTGTTACTGTAACTGGGAAAGATTAGAAGAAGCAAAATTTGTTAAATACACTCAAAGCCCTTCCCTTGACCGGGTTGCCTGAACACTGTGGTATCATTTTTCACTGCAATATAAAGTCCTGCACCTCTTTGGAAACTGCACAGCCCTGTCTATAAGCAGAGAGTTAAGTTTCCAAACTCCAAGTTTTCTAAGATTTGTTCCTTTAAATATAACAGTTTTTTTAATTTAATTTCAAGTATTAATTTTAGTCCCTGAGTTTTTAGCCTTTAGCAAAATGTGCATTAGCTAAAGTCACATTTTAGTCATTTTAATTGTCAGTTTTAGTCACCGGACCATGCTGGGGAGTTTTGTCATGCATTTATAATTTTGACATTTTCTGTGTGACTCATTCTTTTTAGTAACCCCAGCTGTCAGCACCAAAAGTCTGCTCTTAGAACACACATCCAATTGTTGGAAAGAAACTTTTTCTGAAGTACTGCATTTTTTTTAAAGTTATTTTTTGGTCTTTTTTATATATAGGACAGTGAAGAGAGAGACACGAAACATGGGTAAATGTCCATGTGCTGGATTCAAACCCATGACTGCTGTGTCAGGCACTATATCCCCTTTTTACGGGTTGCCCGCTCAACCGGCTGTGCTATCTGAGCACCCTGAAATACTGTATTTAAGCTTTGTGATACCTGATTGTGTGCGTACAGGTTTCCAAATGTTTCCCGTGACACCTGCCATCCTCCATACAGTTCAGTGATTGACATTTTCTCTCGATAGGGGTGTTACATCCTGCGTCAGACCACTGTCTGTTTGTGTTTCTGGTCGCGTCTCCTGCAGTCGTGTCTGCTGTGATCTCCTCCTGCAGGGAGACAGATCTGGCTCTGCACAGCAGCTCAGCGGCTGGAATTTGAAAACACCGAGCTCCGCTGAGAGAATGTAGGAATGTAATAAAACTTCAGCGCTGAGATGGAGCAGGGGTGCAGAGGTGAACGCTGCAGAGAGATGATTGTCCTGAGGTGTGATCCAGCTGCCGCACACAAAAGCACACCTGCAGATTCACACACACAGGAGCCTTGTCTATACACACATATTTAAAGTCTCTCTGGACTAGTCTGTGTATTTGTGTTTGCATATTCCTCTTCGTGAGGCCTACTTTGAAAAGTGAGCATATTTGGTGCAGATCTTCAAAGGGATGCGGACTGTGTTCAGTTTAAGGTTGGGGTCAGAACTTTAGTCATGATGGTTCAGGTTAAGCTAAGGGGCATTGTGTCTGCGCTTAGAAAAAGGTTCACTCACAAAAACTTCACCTTGAACGAAAAGCAGTCTGGACCAGGTTGCAGCAGCAGAGAGTGGTGTTCAGCCGACAGTCGAGATGGACAATTTAAAGGAGTCTTCAGTCTGTACATGCAGTTACAGAAACACAGATTTATTACATGTTATCAGACACATATATCACTTTGTGCACAGTCTTGTGAAGGAAAATTTACTCTTTCCCCTTTCTAAAATATGTACTTGCAGCTGTTTGCTGACATCATCCCAAATTATCCTACAGGTTAGAGCAGGTTACCACCTTTGGTTCCTGTTCCCTTTAACCTCTGCAGGCTTGAGTCCTTCTTCAGGTTTGGACCTTATCTCGTTCTAATATGGCCTTCCAACAGGCAGACGCTGTAGGAGGAAGATATGCCAGGACTCTCTGATATGATCAAGGTTAGATATTGTTCATTCTGACAAAGCAGACGAGTTGTCTTCACATTGGTCTGTAGTCTAAATCTGACCTCTCTCTGAACTACAGTATGTACCCGAGGGTCAGAGAGAATCTTCAGAACTGATGCTGGCATTGCTTGCTTGTACTGTTGCTCTGTCAGTGTCACTTCTCCTGATATCAGTAAACCTTAGTCACAGCCTAAGTCATCTGAGTCTCCAGTGTGTCTCTTTGTGTCTCCCTCCTCGTTCTCTGTCAACCTCACTGAACTTTCACAACAAGTCTCTTATAGTTTTACTTGTGACAGGGAAGACTTAATACTATGCAGGTGATTTGTGATTTCTTCTTGCGATTTGCACCAAAAACATGAATAAACTGTCAAATACAAGATAGCTTTCATTACTGATCTGTGACATATTTAGACTGTTAGGGTTATAACATCTGTACAGATGCCCATCAGAATCCTCACATCCCATGTACCAGAGTTTCTTGTATGTCTTGTTTAATAAGTATTCAATCAGTCCAATGGTAAACTAGAATAAACTACAGGTGTCAAAGTGTATGCAATATATGATGTGTGATCTGAATGTATTCATCCTCTCTGACTGATCCTCCATCGACCACACAACATGCATTTTGTTCACAGAATAAACCTTCAAATTGCATCTCTCCAGTTCAGTAAACTTGAAAAGTTCAAGATCAAGCATTTCTATTGTTGAGGAAACATCCAAACCAATCAGCTGTGAGAGGCAGGCATTTCCCATCATGCCCTGAGGCTGTGCAGTGGCTGACTGACAAGCAGGCGCTGTGGTAGGACAGTCCACGGCCCACCTCAGCTCTGCTCACGCTCCACCTCTTTGCTCATTTTTGGATTTGCTGGGAGTTGAAATGAGTCAGGTGCAGCCATGATGGTGACAGCTAGAGCCACCACACTGAGCTTCACAGGGTGTGCTCCGATACAGATACTTCTGTACTATACAGAATACCAAAGAAATATTTACAACATGACAAAACATTGTAAATCAAATGTAGCATTCCAAAAAATACCACGGTGTCCACCTCCATCCGGTAGGATGTTGCAGTATGCAATCCAACGTGCTTGTCTGGCCATTCTGACCCATAATCCTGTGTGCCATGGTGTCACATCCATCATGGTGTCTTGCATGAGTATAAACAAGTTTGAGTTGCTGAGAGTGCACACATTGTATCAAGCTTTCCACACAAATTATGGTAGATTATTGGCAGCCAGTATTTTACAGTATTTTTACATTGCTGCTACTGTAATTACTTAAATAGGTATTTAGTGTATAATGGATTGCAGATAATAAGAATAATAAAATAATGGTTTTTTTGTTTGTTTTTGTAAAGCCATGTCTCTGAGCATTAGTTTAAGTGTCAATGTCATAAAAACCATTAGATTTAGAGTTTTTTTTTATTAACAGCACTTTGGAAAAACAGTACACTATCATGAGTATTTGGCTGTATTTTTGTACACTATGCTATTACAGTGCAGACATATGACAGCTCATTCAACACTACAGTCAAAGTTTAACACAGTATTATGTAATATGTCCCAATTTTTTACATACTGCATAGAACACTATGTACAGCTGGGGCAGCTTACGTAGTACATCCTTACAGTAAAAAGAAGCAATATACAATTTACAGTACAGTAAAAAAAAAAAATTAAAGAAAAGAACAAAAGAAAAGAACAAAACGCCTTTAAGGAAAGCAGTGGGTGGTGTCACAAAAAGACTATCCATCTGCTTCCTATACAGCCTGTGGTCTGCAGTCATCACTGCCTCTGTTTCTGTGTTGATCTTGCTCTGCTCGCTGCCTCTCAAGGTTGAGTTGATTTACAAACTAACTTCTAGCTGGGAGGAAGCATGCAAGCCACATCTGTGTGCAGGTGAGCATGAACACAGATGGGGAGCACATGCTAACTGTCAGCGTTTATCAGTTAAGTCAAGGCTTGATACATTGATGAAGTCATAGGCAAAGTTACACATCCTGAGCTTTAATTATTTTTTACTGAATGTTCCCTCTGTGATGGACTGTGACCTGTCCAGGATGTCAGCTGCTTTCACCCTTAGTCTGCCCCCCACCAGTCTACAAAGGATAAAGCTTGTATGGTGTACGGATGGAAGGAATTAATCCAGAATTAATCCAGAATTTTAAGTTACCCAGCAGCACTACAACCAGTCTTTTTTCTGCTGCCAGCAGGTGGCGCTGTACCTCAATTGCTCCAAGTCACGTGTTGCTATTTGCATGTATTTCCATTCCTCTCTGCATAGCAAGAAATATTTCAGTTATGTTCTCCCAAATGTTTGTGTTGTTTTACTTATATTATGGGGACATAAATCTGTTTATACAGTCACACACTGGAGACTTGACTTCTTTTTGTGGGTAATAATAGAAATAATAATAATAATATAAATGTCCAATTTTGTGAGGAAGACTTTGTCCTCAGTGCTGAAGATACGTCTCTCTCTCTCTCTCTCTCTCTCTCTCTCTCTCTCTCGCTCGCTCTGTGTGTGTGTGTGTGTGTGTGTGTGCACGTGTGCGTGTGTGTGTGTGTGTGTGTTGCATTTCCCTCCATATGCTTCTGATCCCAGGCCCCTCCCACTCTGTGCTAAAATCAGTAACACACACATACACACACGCAGAGTGACAGTATGAAACCTGCGTCGTCATAGCAACCCCTCATTTGACTCTCTCAGCCACCCCTCCTCTTTGTGCCCCTCCCCTCCTGTTACACAGCAACCGTCTCCAAGCAACATCCTCCTCCCACTGCTCTTCCTCTCTCTCTCTCTCTCTCTCTCTCCCTAATTTTTGGAGCCAAGTTGATTATTAGAACCGTGAACGAGGGAACGAAACAGAGGATGGATGGAGGGAAGGAAAATGGAGAGAGGTAAAGAATGGAAGGAAGGAAGCTGGAGGAGGAAAGAAAGAAAAGGGAAAGGGAAAGCAAAATGAAAGTGAAACATTAGAAGAAAGAAAGAAAGAAAGAAAGAAAGAAAGAAAATACTGGAGAAAATGAAGTAGGAGACAAGATGGAATAAGTGGAAGACAGAAAGATGCCAAAGCAAAAGAAAGTGGGCAAAATTGAGGAATAAAGAGAGGGGTAGTCCCAGAGAAAGTAATGACAATTTGGAGGAAGATGGAGAGATCAGTAAATAATGGATGTGTAGAAAGCAAGGAATAAATAAAAGGGAGGGAGAGCTGCTGTTTACATTATTAATCACATTTTCTTCCTTCATTCATTATCTCCTTTCCTCTTTTTCTTCATTTATTTCCTTCCCTCTACTGGATTCCAAGTTTTTCTTTCTCTTTCTTTCCCATTATATCTCCCGCTTTGACTTCATTTCTATCATCTCCACTTATTTTTCTCCTCTCGTCTTTCCTCTTTCACTTTTCTCCTCCTAATTCCCCCTTTTTTATCTTGTCCCTCTCATCTTGTCCTTCTCTCTTCACTTTAAAGTTCACTTCCCTACCTTTTACCCCTCTCCCTCTCTTTCTTGATTCTCACCAAAGGTTTTCCATTTCCTCTCTCCAGACTTTTCTTTCTCTACATTTTTGTGTAAAATACATCACAAGAACCAAGAAGAATATCAAACACTTAAATTTGTATGGCTGCATGTAAAGGTGCATTTATGAAAAATTGTTTTTCATTCTGATTCACGTTTAATCTGAACATTTATTTGGGTCAGTTTTGCAAAACTCTGTATTACATTCAATGAAAGCAAATTTCTGGTGAATGAAATTGATTACAATTTGATTGAAGGACTGTAAACAAAACGACTGTGGCCAGAAGATGTGAATGTTTAAAAACATGAGGTATAATGCTTCATTGTTTTTCAGAAATGGCTTGTCTGCACTATGACACGGTCATTGTGCCTTAAATGCCAAAAAAGAAAAGCCTTGGAATCAACATGTCCAGTAATCACCCACAGGTGTTACCGGCACTGGAAAAAATAATAACTCTCTGATTTTATGATTTACATTTCCTCTGTCTGTTGTTATTTCCTGTCTGCTCTTGAAAACACAGTCTGCATTTGCATTTCAGAAAAACATTTTTGTCACATGACGACTTGGTTGCAGGAGTCATTAATGACGTTTCAGTTGTTGTTGTTGTTAAGGTGCTCTGAATGTTTTGCTGTTCACAGAATCTGGTGCAGACACTATTTCCTTTTACGACCTGGGATCCGCATATACAGAGATCCTTTTTTCATTATTAATAATAACAATAATAATAATATAAACATTATAATAAGATATTAGATATTATCCTGTTATTATATTTATTGGTAACTCTTTCTCCCAAATAACTCGAAGACATCTAAAATGTAAGCCCAACCAAAGCTCAGGTCTTAGGAGGCTATATAAGAAATGTAGAATGTAGTGGTTTTGATGAAGTATTTTCAGTTTGTTTTGTTCATTTTCCTAATGCAACCTCAAGTCACACGTAGTTCTGTTTTTGCACTTTGTGTCTCTGATAAATTGTGTAGTTGTGGTGATTGTTTGTTAAGATAACATGCTTTTCACATCTGATGACATTTTTTGAGGTTTAGAGGTTTAACAGAATCCTTGTGTGACACTTCAGGTGATTTGTACAGCATTTCAGGAGTTTTGCTCTTTGCTTTAGACCTGCAGTCCGACCTATTCCAGCACTTCATAAATCTTGCAGAGACCCACCTTTCTTCTGAGAATCACTCATCTAACTGCACTAAGCTGCAGACTGACCTCCCAAGACTTCATTCCTTTCACAAATCAAAGGAGAATTTGAAGACAAGAGAGTAATAGTGTGAATGAATGAAACTCAGAGTACTGTGTAATGTCAGATTTCAATTTCACCAGAGGACAGTTTTCTATCAGGGCAGTGCTGCCTTTATGCGCCTCATCTACTACCCACACATGGTTTTGTTAGTTGTTAGTTGTATAGAAGACGCTATGTGATTGTAATAAACTGAAGGATTCTACAAGAAGGAGGTCCACACTTGTGTCACTGCCTGGTAAACATATCGGCTAAATTTGCAGACAGAAATCTATCCTTTACCTGAACCAAAAATTTTGCCCGGACTCGAAACACAGGCATTAAATAATCTATATCTCTGCAAGAACTGAAACAAGACATTGTACCTATTATAAAATGGTGTTTGTGTCTATGTATTTTTTTATTTAAGTCATGACAAATTCTAAAGAAACCAACTGACTGCACTGACTTAGGAGAATGAAGCTTTTCCTCTACAACACATTACCACTGTTTGTTCTGGCACGTTGAGATAGACAAGGGGCCTGAAATTCAGGAACTGAAAGTGACAGAAAAATGAAGTTATTAAGCCAGTTTCATTCAGGTATCAGCTGACACCTTAAATCAACTGACACAGACAATAATATTAAGATGACACAATCACCAACATTATTCATCATTAATCAACCTAGCTGATCAAAATACTGTTTGGCATCTTTAATAGTTATCTAAGTTAGTAAATGTGCTGCGTTGTGTCTTGTAGCCATGCACTTATTCAGTGGTGGGAGAGTGGGTTATAAAACTTGGAGTGATTAACCCTTACAGCCTTTGCAGTCTGATGGAGGCACTTTGCCACATCCACATCTCTTCATCTTGACTGAATTGCACTCAAACTATTTACTGCATGTAATAAATGAAGCCCCATGACTTGACCTTTCCAACGATGACAGTTTTTGTGTCTGTGCTACAAAGTGTCAGTGAGAAAACGAATTTTGAATTTACATCAGACTTAGTCGCAGTTACAACCTGCATCGAGCTCTCTGTCAATCTCCACAGCCATCGCTCTTGTTTGCATTACTGATGAACTCATCATTGCTTATATATGTTATAATCTAGATATGTTAATATCTGTGCAATTGAATCATTACATGGATATTGACATACATTTGCAAGATGTTAATGTATACCAACCACCTCTGCAAGTACATTTAGAGAGAATAAAATTTTCTGCAGATTTTTTATTAGTCATAAAACGATATTGCCAGATTTGAGATTATTTCCCCTACACAATTATTTTCAGAATCTCCCTACTGCCAGCATTTTGTTCTGAGATACATGTAAAAACATAACAATTTCATAGTATTTTTTCTCAATATAAAATATAAATCATCTGCAAGGATTGTCGTATCATTTAATAGATTTGGATAACCAAGATTGTTTTGGGGAAAAAAAGATACAGCGTGTATTGCTATACCTTATCATGAATAAGGTAAGACATGAAGATAAGAGGGAAAAGCATCGTGATATTACCCTTACAATAGCCCATCAAGAACCAGCTGAGCAGAAACTCTAGAAGGCGTGTTGTAGGACTGTGAATAATGCGGCTGCAGTCAGAGAGGAACATGTAGGTTTTAGTTTTACAGTGAACTGACCCTTTAACCTCAAATAACCCCCACAGTTCACCTTCCTTTTCTTCGTCTTTGTTCTACTCCAAAATCTGGAAAAGAGGAGTCGAAAGGTTGAATAGGGACAGACTGAAGACAAGAGGAAGGAGAAAGGAAAGGCAGAATGAGGAGGAGGAGAAGGAGGACGAGGGTGGCTTGTGAAAAGTAATGATGAATTATAGAAGCTTGTCCTCAGGCTCAAGAGTTACTGTGGAGGGATGGACGGAGGGATGGATGGCGAATGAGACAGAGAGATGAAGTGAGACAGAAAGCAGGAGATGAAAAATGCCGATGAAAAGGATAGAGGCAAAAGCAAAATGAACGGAGGATGAGGGAGTGTGGAAGATAAAAGGATGAAGGAGAGACGAGTGGTCGGATTGAAGAGCAGGTACTGAAGGATGTGTGGGTCAATACATTTTGTCACCGAGCAGAGCAGAAAACTATGTAATGGCATGTCTCCCGTTGCCACGGAAACGAAGGGGAAGCTCTTTCATGTTTCACGCTTTGTTGCCCACGGTAACTGTCCTGAGATTGAAGGATGGATAGAGATAGAGAGAGGGAGCAGAGAGCTGCAGAGGCTGGTGATACACCAATCAATAATCAGTATCTGAATTATGGATGCATCTGTGCTCCAGGTGTTTCTGAATGCCTTCTGCAACGTAAACATTTTAAAGCTGACGTGTGTAAAACTGTGAAGCAATTCACATGTATCACATGTACTTGTTTTACTTGCCAGTGCGCTGCAATAGGGCGTCCTGAACCTTTGTGTGTGTCTCTGTCCCTGTAGATTCCTTTCAGGGCTGTTTTCAGGAGGGAAAAAAGAACTTGTTCCAGAGTAGGTACTTCTGAATGACCTTGAAAAACTCCTTGGCAGAACTTGATGCCAATTGGGTAAATTCACAGTGGACAAAAAGCAGCATTGTCTCTGTCCTTTCAATGTCCTCATCAAGTAGCAGCCTTCTCTCTAACATCACTATTGACAAAAAATTGCTATCTAGACCTTCCTAGGACTGGAGTTCAGTCCCTTTGCTACAATGTTAACATCATGGTTGAAGCAGATCTGACACTGCAATGGAAACAGAATGGCTGAAAGGGGCAACAAGTCCCAGGTTCCCGAGTGGAAAGCCGCCTGTTGTTCATCATTTGGACTTTAATCAGGAGCATTTCTCTGCCACTGAAGAGCTCCAACTATGAGTCACCTAATATTTTCTATGGCAACAGCAGGAAATGATCGCTTCATGCACGTTACAGACTGCACTTTCAGTTTCGTTGTTCTCATACAATGACAATGAAGACATTCTGGTTCTGATTGAAATCGCTTCTCTAAAGCTGCATTTACATCCAAAATAATCACTTTTAGCTCAAGGTACTTTTTTTTAAGGAACTGAAAGGTTGCTTCATACCTTTTGTTGTTTGTGTTTCCACTCAGGCAGATTTAACAAATCAGTCCGCTGATGTATGTAAAAAGCTGTTTTCATGTGTCACTCTTGTCTCCACTACAGGACGCTTCACTCCAGTCGAGTGGATGATGATAAAGCTGAGAGTCGTAAAACAATTAGACCGATTTCTACTCCAGGAGTAGTGGATTAGGGCGGCTTAAAACTTTGTGTGTGTTCTGACTACAGGAACCATCCCTGGAGAACTAACTTTTCAGGGCTGTTTATGGGAGGAATCAATAACCTAGTCCAGGGTCGGTTCTTTTAGGTAGCTCTGAAACACTGCTTTTAGTTAGACTAGGAGAAGACAATATGCACTGTTTTTTCAGCTCTCTCAGTGTCCTTGTTGAGTAGCAGTCGTCTTCTCTCAGGCATTGCCATCAACAACTTAAAATTTAAGCTAATATAACAAACCTAAATTGTTGTGTTTCCTGTGGCATATGTCTTTCAAATGAGTGTGACATTGACTTCACACTCCCAGCTCTTGCATCGAACTTTTGTAAAAAAAAAACAAAAAAAAAAAAACAAAGGTCACAGCGGTGCAGAACAAATTTCAAACATCACCCTTACTTTACCCACAGTGCAACTTGCTCTCTGACAGTTGGGTTGTAGACAAATGAAAATAAGATCAAGGGTCTCTCACATGTTAGTCCAGTCGTATACCTGGACATGTAAAATCTGCTGAGTTTCCCTTTATCCGTCTGAACTCTAGGCAATTTCAGGACAGTTGTTGATACTTTTCTCACTGTGGGTTTATTTGAGACGGCTATATAAAGACCTGCACCTCTATGGAAACTGTACAACCATAGCTAGAAGTAAAGAGAGGTCAAAAATGTCTTGTTTTGTGTGACACAGTTAAAGTGCCATAAATAATGTGTAAACGCAGCCTGCAGTTTAGCCAAGTTCTCAGATTTTTGTCGAGTGGTTGTTGGGTGCATCTGAGACATCAATGGCTTCTTGATTGCACTGAGTTTTGACAGAATCTAGTAAATGCAAACAGCATGTAGAATAAAACCTTGATATGATTTTAAGATTAGATTTGGCGAGAACGTCACAGATGAGTAGTTCAACAACTGTTGGAAAGTAGTAGTTTTTTTGTGTTTCTTTCTGAGATAAATAGTGTGATTTTGAAGCCTTGATGCTTCAGGGGTTTAACCTTCATGTTGTCCTGCGGGTCACACTGACCCATTTTAAAGTTTGAAAATGTAGGGGGAAAAATATCTATATATATTCACAGTGAAACTTCAGATGTCCACATTTTCCACATTTTTAGGAAATTTTTGAATTTCTTTCAGTGGAAAAAAGAAATGTTAAAAATGTTTAAGAACATTCACAAAAAAACGGAATTTACTTATTTGTCAATGTTCTTAAGAAAATAGAAGTTTTGCTGATATGAATGTAGTCACTTAAGATATTTTTAGTCATTTTTTGGAAGATTTGTACTAATTTTTTGAAAATATTTCCAAGAATTTTCTTGCGAAATTTTGGGGATTTTTTTAAAGTAAACTTTTTAAGGGAAACTTTTAGGAATTATTGGAATTTTCTTCCTGAAGGTTTTGCAAATTTTCAGAAATTTGGGGAATTTTTTTGCTGAATTTTTGGGATTTTTTTTAGACAAGGAAGCGATATGTTTTGGCGCCTGTAAATTGTGACAACAAGAGGGTTAAGCAAACAGTCAGTGCTGTCTGTAGAAAGGACAGTCTGTTTACACGTTTACCTGCAGCAGGTGCTGGGGGCGTGTTTACGGTCTGTTGAGATGATTTGTATGGGTTTTAGTAAAACCTCATCAGCGCTGCACACTTCGCACTAAAATGCATTAATTTTCACAGATGTCAGTTATTCAGCACGTTCAAATAAACATGCCCTCAGAGGAGAGTTTGCTTGAATATTTGGGTCGTTTTACAGCTGGCGTTTCGCCCTCTTTCTCTGCTGCCCCGCGGCTGCAGCCCGTCTGCACATCATCAGCATCCACAGCAACAGTCAGCTGCCAGTCACTCCTCTGCTGCTGTCAGAGAACTGAGACCGAGGAGCTTCTCTCTGCAGAGCAATCAGCGTCCCATCACCAAAATAAGAAACAGATTTCTGTTTTGATAGCGTGACAACCCGTGAGATTCCCATTTCACGGCCGTTGGAGTTAGAAGTGTCATTTTCCTGCAGTTTTTTTTTAAATTACCTGAAATAAATCTGTGACTTCTTCTTCCAGTTACTGTATATTTTTCATCTTTCTCAGCTGAAACTGAGCCGCAGCTTCTCTGCTAATGAGCTGCTCAGAGTGGCAGTCATGCAGCAGTCAACAGTCTGAACAGAAATGTATTCTCACACCTTCTAAAACTATATGAAATATTTAATGCGTGTGCCTGCCGTAGCTGTCACCTTAGAAGTGCAGAGCCTGCTTCCTGTTATTTTTCCATGAATGGTGCCTTTTAAGTCTTGAATAGAGGCATGATTCAGGAGTATTTTAAGATGAATGTTCCTACTACTGAACATAGCAGCTACTACCTAGCACTGTATTTGCAAGAATTTTAAAACAGAGAAATGATGATGACAGTTTAGACTTCTACACCTCAAGTTAAGCAGAAGTAGTACAAAATTAACATTCTACATTACAGTATCTGAGTAAATGTACATAGATTCTACTACTTTATCTTCTTTTTAATGTGGTATGCTCACATGTACCAAAGGTGGGCTAAAAAGAAGTAACAGCAAAGCAAAAGATGTGTTGATTTGAAGCATATTTATGAGACATCACAAACAAATGTCTACCGCTGATTTGTGACTGCAGTTCAGTTTTGTAGATCAAATGTGTCATTTCTGAGAGACAGAGCTGTCATGTGGTTCATTCTTTGTCTTCATATAGTTGAAGAAAGCTGTAAACAGTAATATTATGGATTCCTTGTCTAAGTAGGGAAACTGAGACAGAGAAATGAGCCAAATCTACGAGCTAAAAAGCACTAAGAGGCTCCACGGAGAATGAAGATATTTTTGAGATGCAGTAACAGCTGTCAGTTGATTCGCTGTTTTTAAGGGACATTAGCTATTTCCAGCTAAGGAAATCTTCCGTATTGTTGTTGTGATTTTACTGCTTCCACAAGTCCGAGTGCCTCTTGTGAGAGCAGGTCTGTTGCCCTCTCAGCCGGTGCGATCGGCTGAGGAGCTGAGACTGTTGTGTGTCTTTTGTCAGTGACTGAGTGGACGTAATTACCAGAGAGTCTGTGATTATGTTCGCAAAGATGGTTTCAGATGCAAAAGGCAATAAGCTGATTACTGTTTAATGATCACAGCCAATAGGAGGCTCAGACTTAACTGCCATTTTCAGAAGCGATGACCCTGCAGCTGTAAACCGCTTTGAATGATCTTTAATTTGTACAACAATCACCGGATCGATACTGTCTTTTCTGCTGTGAATTATATCCGTTATATCCATGTCAATGAATATTATCCCAGAGAGAGAGAAAGAGAGGCAGCTCAGGATCTGGTGATGACACTTATGCCAATAAAGAGGACCGATCAGGGTTAGAGATATTTTTTAAGACACTTTTTTACATTTATTTACAGTTATTAGTGCAACAAACAATGCAACTGCTGTTTTTTCATCAGGAAAGCAGAAGAGAGTTTCTTCCATATCATATTGAAACTGTTATTTTAGGTGAATACTCAGTGTGACGTGTGCTGTAACTACACGTTTAAAAAGAATCGTGACCGTTTTCTCTTTTTTGCCTCCTACTTACAAAGAGAAATGCCCAGTTTATAATAATAGTAAGACCAGTGTCAAGAAAAGTGCTGTATAAATAAAGTTACAAAGCCTGCGTGGGACAGTAATCACAGCTCACAGAACTCAATGATTAATAAAATATGAGACTGAATTTCTCACAGTAATAACAAAAGGTAAAATATATATAATACAAGTCAGACAAAAGCACATTCAAACATCTGTAGAAAATACAGAGCAATCAATTAATTCCACAGTTTAATAGCTGGAACAGCAAAAGCTCAATAATCCTTTGATCAAAGTCTGGATTTAATGTGAGCAAAGGTTTTTGTGTCCAATGTAAGAGTGCGACCTTGAGCCCAGATGTCAGAGATAAAGCTCAGAGCTGAAACCTTCACAGCTGTACAAGTGATTATCAAAATAGTCAGGTGTATTCTAAGGTTTGTTTTTACAGAAAACCATACAAGATGTTTTACCATTCAACTTTTGTGTTTAATGTTCTTTACATGCATCTGCGCTTTTTTTCCACACATAAAGCCAGAAACAGTAGAGAGGTCAGGGTTATGGTTTGTGGCAGAATGACTATTAAACAGAATGTAAATGTCAAGAGAGAGAGCAATAATTCATTGAGGCAGAGCTATTAGAGCTGGTTTTATCAGGAATTATTACTGCTGAAGCTTTGTAATGTTGGACCTGAGCTTTATCAACACAGGGAGGATGAGAGATGGAACACGACAACACAGATATGGAATGGGACAAACAACCCTCAGTTTGTTTCAACGTCCCTTTACTGAAGATGAGATTTAGAGCTTAAATTTTGCTTTGCTTAAAAAATGGTGAAGGAATTTGTATTTTATACTACATAATATTGTAGGGCCCTAATTTTATTTGTTAATTGATCAGGTTTAGTATAGATACAACATTATCAGGTCTTAAAACTAAATTTAAAGGAGTCAGTTAACTTTAGATATTCTATAATTTTGTGGGGTGGTAAGTATAATATTTGAATTTGTCATTAAAATTAATAACATATATGATATTGTAGCATTGAAATCTTAATATTTATAGTCATTTAATTGTGCATAATAAATGTTATTGTGGGGTTTCAACCTTAATATTTAAAATAAAAAGGTAATTTTCTGTGTTAGATAATATTGTAGGGGTTTAACACTAATATTTAAAGTATTTGGGTTGATTTTTATAATAAATAATATTTTTGGGTCTTAAATCGAAAATTTAAAGTAGCCATGTAATTATATATAATATATAATATTCCATGATCTTGGGTAAAATATTCAAGTTAGTGGGGTAAATAAGTATTTTATATAATACTGCATGGCCTAAACCTTAATGTCAAAATTAGTCAGGTAACTTTTATAATATATAGCATAATATATAACCTTATATGATATTTAACGTGAAGCTTGAAGTAGTGAGTTCATTTTATAGAATAAATAATACCATAGGGACTAAATCTTAATAATTTAAAGTCATTTAAATGTATATAATAAATTTTATTGTGGGGTTTATCCTTAATATTTACAAAAGTAAAATTTCCTTATTTTATAATATTGAAATTATCTCTATCTATCTATCTATCTATCTATCTATCTATCTATCTATCTATCTATCTATCCGTCCGTCCGTCCGTCTGTCTATCTATCTATCTATCTGAAATCTAAAATGCAAACCCAACCAAAGCTGAGGTCTTTCAAGGCTACAGGTAAATCTGAAACTTTAGATGTGTTTTTCGGTTGTTTTCACACTGGATCAGCTGTAAATGTTGGATATAAATAACATGAGAGACTTTGATAGTTTGACAGGAAACTTTTCCCTCCCTGCAGCTTCATGAGCCACAGCCGTGGAAATTTGTCATTTTAGCCACCAAATTAGTCCCTAAGTGGAAGATCATGACAGGAGGAAATAAAAAAGGAGGAGGAAGAAGAAAAGAAGAAGACTGGAGAGCACAAAGACACAATCGTGTAAAAAGAGAGAGAGAGAAGGGAGGTGAAGGAGGGAGGATGGTGATGATGATGCTCTGACGAGGCGGGTGGAGGGAGGCAGACACACACAGGGAGAGAGAGAGAGAGAGAGAGAGAGAGAGAGAGAGAGAGAGAGAGAGAGAGAGAGCTGAGGCAGCACCGGATCACCGTGTCTCTCCTGTCGGTGTCCTCCTGCTTGTTGTTGCAGCGGCGGTGGATCAGCGGCAGCAGCAACAATGTGGTGCATCAACTGCGCCTCGGACAAAACGCCCGCGATCCTGCACAACAAGCTGCTCTACTGGTAAGAAAACAAACCGCAACAGCAGGAACCCGGGGACACAAACATCCCCTCCAGCAGCTCCGTCCTCGCCGCTCTCCTGCCTCCTCCACACTGACTGCGTGTTTTCCGCCCGTGATGCCGCACCGCTGCGCAGCTTTTCTGTCTTTTTCCCGAGCAGCTGATGGTTGTAAATGGTAATGAAATGCGACATGACAGCGCGGCGGGCTGCTGGAGGGGCACCGACGCTGCTCTTACTAGCAGAATTACTGCTGCTGGAGTTGGATCAGCGGGGATCGGACTGCTGGAAATGTGCGCAAAAACAGGCGCCTTTTGCCACTAATGACCTGTCGCTTTGCGTGGGCACGTGTGAGCTTGTGTGCGTGGCCTTTTCTCTCCACCTGTGTCTTGTAGGGGTTTTGCGGCTTGTAGGAGCTTCAACTTTTCAGCTTATGAGCTGTTAGTGCACAAATGTTGGATCCTTTTTGGAGTCCAAGTGGAACTTAAATCCTTAAATGAATCCACTGGAAGAAGTTCAATTGATATGTAGCCACGCTGAGAGAGATTTTTGAGCAATTTTGGCTCCAAACTGGAAGCAGCAAACATGTCTGCAGTATTAATGACCTGCTGACACACAGTAAAATGAGACCGGCTTCTCATAATCTAGCTCAAATATGCTTTATTGGCAAAACAGTCAGAGCTAAAGCTGCTGCAGTGTTGGTGATGGGAGGTCATTTAAAGAAGAAGTTATAGGACTTGGTGTCCATCTTGTTTAGCAGCTGATAAACAGTGAGCTGGTTGTGTTTCATGCGCTCATATGTGGAAGTGACCCTCCCTTCCGAAGAGCGAGAACCCTCCAATCCACTCAGTGTTGGCATTTCTCATCACTGTGTGGTGTTTTTTTTTTTTTTTGCCCATTCTGTGGTCAATTAATGGCTCTTTGTGCGTATATTATGTCAGATTGCTGTAACCTTTCCTAAATTTTTGTCTTTGTTTTCCATCTGATGTTGTTTTATGTCAATTGATGGTCATTTTGCAAGTCTTTGTGGTTATCTTTTAGTAGTTGTTTTGCATCACATTGTCTTCACTTTATTGTCACCTTTGGTCATTTTGTCTCTATTTGTTGTCTGTTTCACTTTGGTCATTTTGTGGTTGGTTAACTTTTTTTTATTTGTCTTCTTGGTTGTTTAATGTTGCTTAATGGTAACTTTTTGGTCATTTTGTTTTCAGTTTCTCTGAAGTAACTAGCGATTTTCTGCCAATTGGCAATCAATCAATATGACTTTGTGGTCCCTTTTTGGTCATTTTTTACCATTGCATTTCTATATTATAGTCCTTTTGCAGTCCTTTGTTGTCATTTTCCATCATTGGTTCTTTTCTGGTCATTTTGTCATTGTTTAATTTGTTTTCATGTTCTTTTTATGTCAATTTATGGTCACTTTCTGATAATTTTGTTGTCAGTTTCTCTTATTGTTGGTCTCCTTGTGTTTCTTTTCATCAGTTATGGTTGTTATGTGTCATGTTTTGGTCAGTTTTTAGTGGGTTTCTCTCCTAGGTAATGTTGATTTCATTTCATGATTGTTTCTATTAGTGTTATGCCATTTTTTGGTCAATTTTTGGCCATTTTGTGGTTGGTTAGTTTAACTTTGTGGCTTGTTTGGATTGCTAAAGGCCTCTTTATGTCTCTGTGGTTGTTTTTGCATCACTTCATGGTACTGTTGTTGACTTTTTGAAACAGTCTTGAGTCTGGTTATGGTCAGATTGTGTCTTTTGGCAGTTGTTTTCCATCAAAAAATATCAACAGTCACTTTAAATTTGGGGCCAGTGCCTGGTAGTCCCATTCGGTAATCCATCCGTGTACACTAGCAGGATTTTCAAGCAGTTAAGTGTCTGCTTGTATGATTTGTTTCCATTTCCTGCAGCTGCCAACTGTACCCAAGTGGATTACTTTCATTTTATTTTCACATGAAAAAACAAATTAGGAGGATAAACCTTTTTGCACACAAACACTGATGCTGGGAGGAATAATGGAATCAGTTCGATGATTCATCCTCAAGCATATAGGCTCTCTGAACCTCTTCAACAGCTGCATACTTATCGTCAGTCCTGAAACCGGCCTCCAACAGCTGGACTGGTGTTTCACAGTGGACAGTGATGGATTGTGAGATATGCTTAGCTCAGATGTGGTATTAGGAGAAGTGGGCATCAAGTCCGGGTTAAATGAAGTGCATGTTGACATTTTGCAGATGTGGGGAACTCTTGGCAGTTGTAAAGAATGTCTTTGCAGTTTTTTTTTTGAGTCTGTTTTAAACTGAATCATTTCACCTGTTCATCCTGTGGAAGTGATCAGAAACTGAATCCAGTTCTCATTTATTTGAAGCTAATGAGAGGATTCATTGATCTGTGTCGGACAAATCAAATAATGTCTCGCAGTATTTTAAGTTAACTCCCTCCTCTGCAGCTCAGCATACTGTCCAGGAGACCGTAGAGAATTAAGTGTGTAGTCAGACTACTGCAGCTTTGGGAGATATCACTTTCAACCTGTCTTTTAATGTCAAACTACTAGATGGTTCATTTGTCAGATTTTATGATCGTAGAGACAGAGACACATCAGCCATCTGTCAATCTGTGCAGTCTTTTGCAACCTTCATGAGGAGCAAATTACCCAGACCGACTTCCAGAAACAACATCTTGCCCCTGTCTGCCCTTGAGCCTCTCTGCTGAACTACTTGTTTAAGTCTAAGCACTAATACTACTAGTTCAGATTCAGAAAAACATCATGGTTTGGATAAAATACTTCATTTTTACTACATTTTTCCCATTACAAAGCTCCATTTTTAATGTTTCCAAGATGATGGATTCCACCTGAGATTTTAAATGCACTTATTCACACAACAGCAAGAGGTCACCAATGTTGCCAGGGTTACTTTCTGTTAATCAGTGATTGGAGTGATGTGTACAAAACAGAGCTCTGTAACATGTGGTAAGCATAGTAAGGGAGTATTTTAAGCCAAAACCATGATTCTTTTCTAAACTTCGTCAAATACTTATGTGCCTGAAATTAACCAAGGAGTTCTGATTCTGCAGAGATAAAGAAGCCTCTTGGCTGACAGGTGAAACATATTTCAAGAACCAAAAAGAGAAGTCCAGTTGCTTTAGTGGATGATAGCACACCTAGAAGGTGGAGAAGGTCCCTATGGACCCATCTGGACAGGAATGATGTACAGTGATAACAATCATTTTCTGGGCCGAATTGGGTGAGATATTTTTGGCAATAATGGGCTTTAATCTTGTGGATTTATTTACATGTTAAGAGTGGAACTGAAAGAGCCTTGGTAAACACTCATTGTTTGTTATGTAACAGATAAGACAGCACAGGAAGTTAGTTATAATCTGAGACTCTTACAGTCCTGTCAGGTCATCTTGCCCTCAGCTTGTAAGTCTGTCTTGACGTTACACCAATTTCTAGTCATTTTAGCAATTTGTATTATTTTATGTTGTAACACAAAAAAATTGAGTTGTTTAAACTTATTCTAGGTTTAGTAGCAAGTTGGTTAGACTGTTCACAGCATAAATCATCTCTGACAAAAACAAACTCCTCCTGTGGCTAAACAATATAGAGATAATATCTCATTCTGATTTTTCTGACAGTTAGGGTTGAGATGGAAGGTTAGCAAGTACAGGGCAAAGTCTGAGTATTGATAAAAATCAGTGATTCATGAAGCAAAAAAGAGGGCTGGGCCGACTCCTATAAATGGATACAACTGGTTGATTTTCTCTTTCCGTGTTTCTCTCTTAATTACTTATTGAATTTTCGAAACTAGAGAGCATGTTCACGCATCTCGCAGCACACGCTCTTCCTCTATGTCTCTCATCCTCTCGCTCTCCCTTTTTATGAGAGATTGTGGGGTTAATCTGCCTCAGTAACTAGTCTGCTGTCAGGGCAGATTGAATCAGACGACTGAGGAGCAGATCGCTGTTTTGACATTTTCCTCTCTGACCCGTCAGACCTCACACTCTCACTGTGATCCTGCACACGTTCAGATATGAAGACAGTCTGTCTATATGTTTGTCTGTTGGAAACTTTCTCCCGCAAACAGACAGTAAATTCCACAGCTTGAATCATGTGACAGTGTAATCACAGACATCAGCTGTTTATAGTCTTTTTACTGTCAGTAGTGCAGCATACAGAACACTTAATATGCACGCAACACTTCTCTTCAGCAGTCATTATAAAACATCTGCAAAATGAGATAAAGAAACCAGATAACTTATATTTCCAACCAATGTGTACAGCTAACCTGTAACAGTAGAGCTACACATTGTAAAATTGACATTGTTTTAAATGGTTAAACAAGTTAGTGGTGTCGCCTGTAACACTCTACGTACCCGTTTTTGGTCAACATCATCATTTCTGTAGCTGAAATATTTCCATACAGCTTTCTATGTTCCACCAAATCTCCCTTTTCAGTATTTCGCTCCCATTTCATGCTCATTTTGCTGTGCAGATGTGAAGCTTCCATGCAAACAGATGTAGCATCTTGTAAATAAAATTATTTTAAAAACTCAGTGTATCTGAGCGCCCTTAAATCTGAGTAAATAATGTTGCATCAGACAGACTTGTAGATTAGTCATGGAGATGAGAAGTCTTGAGTTCTCTTTTCCGATCAAGCAGCAAATAAAGTTGCAGCATAACGTGTTTGAGTTAATTTGCCACACTTCACATTGCAATGGAGATTCTGAAATGTCAGACTGCAGCTCTAGTTGCACTTAAAGTATGCGTACTTCCACCTACAGCCAGGAGTTTTCGACAAATCTCATTTGCGTACCTGTAGTGCTGTTATAGCAGTTTTTGTTATTCTCAAACAAAGCAATAAATAGTGAAGCTAATTTTCACCATATTAAGGTTTTTGCGTGACAGTCAGCATGATCAGTCTGCAGACAGTAGAGGCGCTGAGTCTGTGTTACCTCATATGACAGAAATCTGCATTTTCATATTATCTCTGACCATCTGATAAAACATTATGCCTAAATGAATGAACCCTGGTTAATAACGTTATCTTCAAAAATAGCTGCTTTCTAGGAATTGCCATTTGTATTCTTAATTCTTATAATTGTAGCGCTTGTGATTTTCTTTTGGGGTTGGCTAAAGCCCACCCAAAATCCCCCAAAGCATGAAAAACCCTTCACATGTTTTACCAAAGTCACTTAAATATGACTATGTCCTCCTGAATGAAGTCAGAGGACATTTGCCGCATTGCTAGGGTTTAAGTTCAGCTGTCAGAACAGATGTGGTATTTTCGGAGCAGAGCCGTGCTTCCTTCTTGTGTTTTGTTCCTTTCAGGATCTTGTATTATGTAGAATTACTGCAGATAATCATATTCAGAGTCTGGACTGTTCTAATGGTTGCTTCTGATGTAAGCAGCTTCATTTCAGTACCTTGAGGAGTCATCTTCAGCCTGCCGGTACAGGTGGGAATCCAACCCCCAGCCCCAGCAGTGAGGCGCTTCATTAGCTCTCTGCTCTGCCAGTGGGAGTGTTGAGGAAGAAAAGACATAAACTGAGTCATGCAGGCTGTTTGGGGGAGCGTTGCTGAAGGAGTTGACTCAGCGGCATTGTTGCTTTAATCCCAGAGGAGAGCGAGGCTGTTGCCTGGAAACCTCCGAGCTGATTCTGACCCGACTCCCCGCTCACGCTTTCTGGGACACATTCAGGCTTTAGAAACGCTGAGCAGGACGGAAGCTGCAGGGTGAAGGAACCTACAGGCTCCTGCGCTCATTACACACCATCACTTTACTGTTTGTAAAGGAGCAACATGTTGACGACTTAGAGAGAAGGGGAGCTAAAGACGCAAAGCTTTTCCTGAGGGTGGCGCTAGAGTAAATAATCTGAAAGGTTCATCGTCTGGGGAGTAGGACAGTAGGACGATTTGTCAATTTTTCATGGCAATCTGGCCTTTAGATTTAAGTATTTCTTGAATATGAGGGAATTTTTTGATGCTACAGGAGATGATTTATCCTCCAGAGACTGTGAATATCAACAGCAATTTCATCAGTCTGTACAGTATTTATTTAGAGATCTGCTGTGCTCTGACTTCTTATGTTTGGAACAAACTCCTCAGCACAGTGTAGAGCTACAGTACATCTAAACCAGTGTTTGATAAGCTACCAGGAAGATTCGGTGAGCTAAACTAGCAGTTCCTCTATCCTGAAGTTACCCTCAGAGAAATGTAGCAAGCTAAGACACACCAACATGCTGAAGGTAGTTTACTACATCAGAAATTATTTTTATGCATGTCCTGATCAAGTTTTAAGTTTTAGTGTCTGCTGAAACCAAGTCTCAGTTCAATACCATTTCCCTGGATAATGCACAAACTAACATTTTGTAAACACACCAAATTACTTTCTGTGTGTTCTGTGAGAGCTCTTATGTGTAATTCCTTTTAAAATGGAATAATGTTGTTTTTATATACAGTATTTCAGTGATAAATGAACAGAACCTTCATGTTTATTATCCAATAGTCCATTCTGAGGGAATTTTATACTGAACAGTGGCTGATATCAACTTATTGCATTAAACTCGGATGCTTAAGCCTCACGTTATTTTCATAATAGGGATGTCCTGATCAAGTCATGTACATGCTTGACAACTAAACTACTCTGCACTGCATTCAGAAAAACAAAGCCATTCCTTAGTGTTACATGTGTTCACCTCATGGAAGCGTATTGTAAAGCTCCAGTAGGGTGCTGTCTGAAATGCAGTAAGGAAGGGTATGGTGTTCTGTGGTTTCATAACCTCCAAAGGACCAGCTGTGTTCTTTACATTCCTGTCAAAGAATGTATTGTAGATTAGCAGCAGTATCTGGTTGTTCCACCAGGTGGAGCACTTTCCTGTTTATTACTCTAGCGATCTGAGGAGGCAGTTCCATGGAATGATGACAAAGATTTCTGTGATGCTTAATGGCCTCCAGCCAGGGCTTGTGTGTTTATAACAGTACAGGATCCACAGGGATGGTGTTCCTATTGCCCAATGCCACGTAACACATCTGCTTTTGCAGCCTAAGTCATGTGTCTGTTTACTAAAACAGTGATAACAGCACATGAGAAATGTCCACTGTGCTCAGTTTCTGTTCTCAATGAAACGATTCGATTGATATTTGAAATTACACGTCACGTCCTGCTGCAAGTTGTCTCTTCTCTTTACAACTCCTGTCTGGCAGACAGACAATCAGCAACAAAGGATCTGCATAAGGTTTGCGCCAGTCAGTTCAAAAATGCCTAAAGTGGCACTGATCCTTTCAACAATCCCTATTTTATTTAATTTTATTCATCTGCTGCTTACAGACAGTGAACAAAACACAGCGAGCAAGTAGTTATATGCTGACAAATTGCTGACTGATGTTTGCAGACTGCACTAAAGATTGGATGTTTCTACTGGCATATACCGTATGTCTGTCTGTGCCAGTGCTACTGTGTGTTCAAACTTTATGGTCAATACTATACAATGAAAATAAATTCCATCAGACTTCTATTACATGTAGCTCTCCACTGGTTGCTACTGAAGATGTGAATATTTAAAAACAGCTCCAGAAGACATTACAGAGCTCACGACATCACAATTTTTACATTTCCCTGATTCATGCGAACATTAAGTGTGTTGGTCCAGTCCGGTTGTAATACATTTGAGGAAAAGGTCCTGCAGATGCTACAGCAAGGAGCAAAGATGTGACACTGCATGATACATTTATTGCCCATTAGTCCTTAAAAAAGGCCGAGCTACAAGAGCATACAGCCACAGGCTATGAGCAGCTGCAGTTTTTCTGCCTAGCTGTGCAGGGTGAAGCTGTGGATTTGATTATTGCTTGAACTTCAGCTGTATTTCTGTTAAATCTCTGATGCCTGTTGCCACTTTATTGTAAGTACTTTTTACTATTAAAGAGAAAGCATAGTTAAATCATGTAGGAGTTAAAGCTGCAGTGCTTTTGTGGACAGATGTGTATTAACCGACCACAAGATGCAGTGAAACAGTCATCACTATACTTTCTGTACTATACTTAGTTTCTGTAATGCTTGAGTACTTGACAGTGACAACTTGCAGTGTCAACAGTAATGTGGGTGTTAGACTGGACCATTGAATTTCCATTTCCCAGTCTTCTTTCCAACTCTCGTTTATGGCCATGAACTCTGTGTAGAGACCGAAAGAAAGACATTGAGGACATACGTGTCCAAAATGGGTTCCCTCCGTAAGATGGTGGAGCTCAGGTTCAGAGATAGGAAGAGGAGGTCAGACATCAGTGGGAAAGCCTGGAGTAACGTTGCTGCTTCTTTGCACCAAAAGGAAGGTGACTCCTGGGGACTTTCCTTTTGAGGTTTTCTGTCCAACTGGGGGAAACCTTGCGAGACCCAGAACCTGCTCAAGGGATTACATATCTCATCTGGCCTCAGAACACCTCATGATTCCTATCTCCTTAGCCTGCAGTCACTGTGACCAAACTGGAGCTGGATAGTTCAGTGATTAACACCCTTGACTTTAGCACAGATGATTGGTGGTTCAAATCCTGGTAAAGTCCTTAGTGCTGCATCTACTCTCAGATGTACAGAGCCTTTATAAAAATGTCTGCTAAATGGATTTTTGAAGCTGAACGCTGCAGTGCGGGGGTCAGTCTCTGTCTGTTTATAGGCGCATTATGGAATAACAGTTTCAAATGAAGGGACTCACATGTCTTTAGTTGTTCTCGTAGTAACTAATGTTCAAAATCACGTATAACGTTCCTTTAAATTTCTTGGAAATTTAACGAGTTGGTTTTGAGATATTTCACTCTGTTCCAAAGTGTTGGACATTGCTGCTGGCAGAGCTGAAAAACTGGGATATTTCCTAATGACAAGCACACCGGAAAGAGGAGTTCCTAATAGAGACAGTAGAAGCCTGAGCTTGTTATTGTCTGACTGTGTTGGACAGAAAGTGTCCTTGGCAGTTTCACTGTTGAGTCCTTCCCTCTGCTTCTCCTGTTTCCTCCGACAGACTGAGGCATGATGCAGCAAAATGCTAACTACCCTGCACTATACAGTATCTGTGTGTGCATGTATGTGTGTGTGTTTAGGACTGTGGGTGGATGATCAGGGCTTATTATGTCTGCTCAGCTCAGATCCTATATACACAGTGACCAGCTTTACTGCAGCAGGGGGAGAAACAGGCTCATATAAACAGCCTGCACTGCTCCAACTGTGGCGTGTGGAGAGATTAATCAGTGTTTTGTTGCTCTGCAGTATTTTGTGGGCTTCAAACACCCCCAGAAGAACAGAACAACCAGAAGGTGCTCAAATGTGTGTGTACGTTGGTGTGTGTTTAAATGCGTTGAGAAAATAATTGGCTGAGCAGGACGGCAAGCCTTCCAGGGCTTGAAATTAACACCCGCCAACCCTCCACATGCAGGTAAAAATGAACCGAGGCGGCTAACGTTGTTGCAGCACAACATGACTGAATCAGAGTCTAAATATTCCTACAATCTGTTCTTGCAGGCTCCATAAACACAGACTGGTGCTGCCTCAGTGCTCTATGCTGGAGTCATACATGGGGTTTTCAGTTGAAGCTTCTAGCCAGCCATCACTGCTAATTATTGATCTGTAGAAGCACGCACATTAGGCAGAGACATGGAGGGATTAATGAAAGGGCCTACTGGGTAGAGATGCAGTGAAGTGATTTAATAGTTGTTGGAAAGACACAAGAAACACACACAGATGTGCAAAATGGCCACAAAGAGACATGAAACAGCTACAAAGAGATGTGAAACAGCCACAAAGAGAAACAAAATGACTGCAGAGGCACAAACAACTACAAAGAGACTGATGATGACCACAAAACGACATGAAACAGCAGACATAAAACAACTGCAGGGTCACAAAATGATCACAAAGAGAAATTAGACTATCAAAAAGGAGACACAAAACTGCTGCAGAGAGACAAAATGACCACAAAGAGAAACAAAATGACTGCAGAGACACAAAACAACTACAAAGAGATTGACAATGACCACAAAGAGACACGAAACTGCAGACACAAAACACAACTGCAGGGTCACAAAATGATGACAAAGAGAAATTAGACTATCAACAAAAAAAAAAAAACACAAAATGGCTACAGAGAGACAAAATGACCACAAATGGACAAAACAAAAATGCCAGCAAAGACACAAAACAACTGCAAAGAGTCACAAAATGTCCTTAAAGAGATACGAAGCACCTGCAGAGACACAAAATGACCAAAGGGAAAAACAAAACAACCACAAAATGACAGATATTAACCCTGGAAAGTCATGAAGTGGTCAAAAAAGCAGCCTGTTTCAGTTAAAGAGGTGATACTGAGGATGCAGGAGAAAGTTTGTCATCATTATGGTTACGGACTGTGTGTATCAGGTGTGTGGACATTACAGTGCAGATGGGCCCAAAAGGCACAAGCTTATTTCCCCAATTAGTATCATTAATGTTTAGCGCTGATGGCTTCACACTCCTTTTTACTTTTGGATGTTGCCGTGCCCAGACCATGGAGTTGCTATAATGAAACCGTAAAGGTATTGTGAATAATTATGTCCAAAAGGACTCTTCCACAGCTTACGTCTTATAGAGATGGCGTGAAGAGACATCGGGAGAGAGCAGCTGTTAAAAACGGCTGCAGATTGTTCTTGCAAATGACGGCAACACTAGCTAAGCAGGTACTATGTTTAGAGAGCTAACAAAGAGTCGTTATCTAAACATAAAATCAGATGAATCAGTTGTGAAATCGTCAGAAGACGGAAATGAACCAAATCTGAACACAAGGACGTCATCTGCACGTGGCTACTGTTATTTAAGAGTGTAGGACTTCCAGCATGGCCGCCTGAGGCTGTCGCACCACCTGGAAGCCATTTAAAGACACTGATGAGCTGCACATGGTCTCTGCTGCCCAAATGCTTCACTCCTCCTCACTTTCTATTACTAATAAACAGGTGTTAGGAAAAGAGCAGTTATGTGGCGTGTCTCTTAGTGTGAGCATGCAAAAACAGCATCACTTTTTCGCCGTAGATTACAACGTGTTTCAGATTTAAAACATATTTCTCTTTACTGTGAAAGGAAAGTGTCTTCAACATGACATGCATTACATTTAATCTACCCAGCACAGGTAATCATTATGTGACCTACTTTTTAGTTTAGTGTAACTGTGCAGGAACTGTACCAGGATCAGTTGGCCGAACCTTCAAACGCTGACAGAAAACACTTCCAAAACCTGAGCAGGGAAATTAGGCTGAGGACGGAAAGAAAGAGAGAAATTAGTAACTGTTTTTGTGATGATGCGGAGCCATAAGTGCACCAGGGTTTCAGGCGTTGTGGGCTTTCACATAACAGAATTGGCATTTGCTTTTTCGTAATTGATAGCAAAAGCTAAAAAATTTTGTGGGTGGAGGACTTTTTGTTACAGGGTGACTTGGTGAAGTATAAATATATATGTATATATACATGAGAGGCCCAAGAATGGATCCTTGTGGAACTAAAAGCATGGAATTAATTGGTTTTATGTGGGAATTCTGATTGCACAAGTTGTTGTAAACTATGTTAATCTCTTAAACAAGATGTAAAGGTTTAAAGTTTCATTCAGTGGCCTTGACCTACCAGCCAAAACTCGGTATGATGGAAAGAGGTGGTTTTAGTCCAGATCAAACTGAAGAATGTTTTATTTTGTCTCTAGTATGATTAGTAGATTTTTTGGGATGGTTCAGACCAATTATAGGTTTACCACACATCTGTAACTTGGTGTTCCATTGGGAAAGTCAACCACATCTAAGATTAAAAGTTTGATATTTTATTTTAATCCCTTAATTCTACATGGCTCTTTTCAAAATTTAGCAAAAACAGACAGTTTAGACTAGAATTGGTAGGAAAAAAAATGTACACTCATAAAACCTTTTGGGTCCAACAGTCGTGCGTCACAAATTCAGGGAGTTTTCAGTTGAACTACAGGCAGTGTTTATGCAGAGCAGGGAATATACAAGCTAAATAGTTTAAAAGCTTAAGTAGTAAAACATTTATGTTATGTAGAGCACACCTGAAGTCACTACAGCACACAAAAAATGTTGCACATTTTGATTAAATTTTTTTTTAAACATTTTTCTAAAATAAATCATTTAAAAAATATTTATTTTTCTTTTTTATTTGTTATGATTTATGGCATTATAACTGCATCACATGGTACCCAAGACATTTTCACGTTCTGTCTACTCCTAGTCATGGTTGTGCTGTTTTCATAGAATCTCCACACCCACTACTCCAGTTTGAATGCACAGAATTAATCACATCTAGATATTTACTAATTTAAAATCATTAACAACCTGGGAACCCTTTTATACCCATTTATAGCACACCTAGCTGGCAATTCCAGCAAGACCTACCGTATAATTAAATGGAGTTAAAGTGAGGGTTCAAAGGGTTAAATGGTGTGTGTACCATTTGAACAGTGTTTTCCCTGTAATCAGTGGCACATTTCTCTCTAAGAGCTGTTGTGGAAATTAGGCCTGCTTGTATTTCTAGTAAGTGATTAGAAAACTATGACCCAGAAAATAAATGTATATTATTTTGTTGAAACAAGAATCATATCATGACTTACCTTAATGTTGTGAAACAGAACATTCAGCTGTTACAGGCTGTACTGATGGATTGGAAACAGAAGATTTACAGAACAGGAGCATTTACAAAGATAATCAGTCAAGAGATTTGTGGTGATCAGTCTATGCCACTGTTTAAAAACAGCTTCATTTTCTCACCTAAAACGCAACTGACTTCTCAGCTCAGAAATAGAGCTGAGAGTCACGCATTACGTTTGAATGCATGTGATGGAGTGTGTGTGAAGAGTGTGTGAACAGGAGCGTGTGTATGCTCTTAATTTAGCTGGCAATTCCCTGTAGAAAAAAGCTTAAAAACTGCAGTCTGTTGTGGCAGAAAAATGACTGAATCAGGTTCCAGGTGAAACATTTTGTGTCATTTTTTCTTCTTCTTATCTGTCACCACCTATTTTACGCAGAACCAAAAGGGAATTGGTACAAAGTAAGTTTTTTTCTTTACACTTGTGTCTAAAAAGAGGTTCCAAATGTTTGTTTCCTCAATACTGGAGACATAAAACAACAATAAAAAATGACGCAAAATGACCTCGAAGAGACATGAAGCAACCGCAGAGACGTGAAACAACCAAAGCGATGTAAAAGAGCCACAAAGAGACACCAAATGACCACAGAAAAACACAAAATGACCATGAAGAGACATGAAATGACCACAAATAACACTAACTGTATTTATATAGCATCCTCAAGAACAGCATTCACAAGGTGCTATGACAGTCAAAAAATGCAAACAATCAAGCAAAACATAAGAAGACCAAGCAATTATAATAAATACTACAAATACAATATGTTAAATGAATAATTAGCTAGATTAGCATGCACATCAAATAGAAAGGAACTAGGCAGTTTCAAAATAAAAAAAAAATAGATTGAAGGTTAAAAGAAATTACAACTCCCCCAAATTTAGATTTTTAATCAGTTTTAAGACATAAAACTATCAAAAGCATAATCAGCATTGTGCAAACTTGCTTAGCTTGAATGTAACGCAACCCATTGTGTCGAAACAAGCAGATTGGAAGGAGGTTCAACATCACTCAGCTTAAAAAATAACAGATAAGAGCCACTACAGCACTAATTGACACATGTATGCCCTGCAGTGCCTGTAATACTTTGCATGGTGTTCATTTGTTGTAGGAAAGTTTGGACCAGATTCCATCCAAAATTTGAAAAATTCAGACAAAGGAACTCTTCACACATCTATTTCATGAGACAGGTGCGTAGGAGATGGATGAGCATTTCCAGAAGTTTCAAATGTTTTGAGTTTCATTTCTGCCCGATGAAGCACCAAAGCGCTGTCAACAAAATGTGCAAACGAGCGGGGGCTGAATTAGATTGACGACCGCAGAGCATGTTCTGATTCTGCCCTTTTCACACATGTTCATGCTGACACAGTGTCTTTCTATTGCGGATGTATGAGTAAAAAATGCTCTCATTTGTTGTTTTTGTGACAGGAAGCGTTCCTTTTTCATTTTTGAGCTAAAATGGGAGCATGTTGTGCTTCTCCTCCCCCCCCCCCCCCCCTCTTTTTTTTAACAAAGCTAAATATCAGTGGAAAAACACCGACAGAATTGAAAGACGCAGCTGTGCAGATTGTTGCTGCAGGAATAACAACTCTTAAATAGATGGTCACGAAAACCCTTCACAGCTCCTAGCAACCACATGCAATCTGTCTGTCCAGCACATTTTGATTTTCAGTCGACATTTAAGACACTGAATTCTCGCGGAGATGGTGTTGGAGGTGGGATGCAATCGGCAGGAATCAGGAGTCACATGACAGCATACATCCTCTTCTTCCTTTCCAAACATGTCCTCTTGTCCTCCTCATCCCTCATTATTTGTGCTTCATTTCCTCACCAGCCTCTTCTCTTCTCTCTTCGTGTCCTTGTGCTTCTCATCACCTGCCACATTCCTCTGCATTATCCTCTTCAGCCTGATGCTTCCCCTTCCCTTCATCTACAAGCCTCCTTTTTTTCCCCCTCTCATCTCTGCCCTTCGCATTATCTGGTTTTAAAAGGCAGCATCCTCTTTCCCTCCTCCGCATCCCTGGTCCTCCTTTACCTCTGTCCTTCTCCTGTTTTCCCCCTCCTTCATCTTATAATCCTTGCTTAACCTTCTGCCTCTTCTTTCCCTTCCTCTCGACCATGTCCTTGTCTTTGCCTCCCCTTGTTAAACCTTCCTTATTTTCCGTCATTAGCGCTTTTGGATTTTTTTTCCCTCCTCCTCCTCCTTCCCACCCATCCTCTTCCTTGTTCCGGCCAACGCCCCTCCGTCAGCACAAATATAGACGTGTTTGGAGGCTCAGCGATGTGCCGTCTCGTTGCAGCAGCAGCAGCGTGTGCAGCCGGTGACCTGCGGTGACTCTGCTGAGCGAATGGGCGGCCGTGCTGCAGGTAGTGTTTTGGCGACAGTGCAGCTTGCGACAGAAGACAGAGAGAGTATTTATTTTTAGCAGCGCACAGGATCAGTCGACAAAGCAGCCAATATCACATCAACAACACAGAGAGAAATCACCACTAGAGCAGAAAGATGTGACAAACAGGCTTCCTGTGCTAAACGAACAGACACACGATTCAGCAGCACCGTCTACCAAAGCTGACCTTCCTGCATCTGTAATGCGTTTTTAGTGATGATTAATTTTATGCCAACATTTCATTACTGCAGCTTTTTATTAACCTATATTTGTCATTTATTCTATTGCTTTACTGTTTCTCCTTTATGGCAAGCCAATCATACACTACTGTTCAAAAGTCAGGGCCACTTAGAAATGTCCTTATTTTTGAAAGAAAAGCAGTTGATCAGAAATACAGTCTTGACATTGTTAATGTGGTAAATGACTATTCTAGCTGGAAGCGGATGATTTTTAATGAGGAACATTTCCAGCAACCATCACTCCTGTGTTCTAATGCTACATTGTGTTAGCTAATGGTGTTGAAAGGCTAACTGATGATTAGAAAACCCTTGTGTAATTATGTTAGCACATGAATGAAAGTGTGAGTTTTCATGGAAAACATGAAATTGTCTGGATGACCCCAAACTTTTGAAGAGTAGTGTACATTAGGGTTAGAGAGGAAGTAACTCAGTTAACTTGAAAAATCGAGGAGAAGCTTCAAACATGTCATCAAAGGGTGGCATTGTCACCCAAACCTTGATGTTTTCTGAAACCTAACCAAGCAATATTCGTGCCTAAACTTAACCAACCTTCTCACGATGAGGTATCACTGTGAAAGATGCAATATTTTTCATAATTTGACTATATAGTTTTGGTACCTAAACAAAACTTTAGTCAAGAATAATGCTTCCACATGAGACCAGGGCCTCGGCCCTCTGGATGAAAGTCCTCTCTCATACGTCCTCATGCAGACTCCAAGCTGAAACCTTTTCCTACTTCACCCAGCCACTAAGTAAATATTTTTCTTTCAAAATTTTAATGAAAATGTAATTGTACAGGACTATAATTTTTTGGAGACAGGATTGGATGTTTGCAAAGTTTGCACTCTACATTTGGCCTGTTCTCACCAAACTGCTGTGAAAGTGCAGCTCACAACTGTGATAAAAAAAAAAAAATCTGAAATCCAGTTTTATCACTCACATAACACAAGCTGTGAGATGAAAACTTTTGGTGCACCTTTCAGCTATGTTGGTACTCAGATAGGAATGCTCCTGTTGGCTCAATACATTTCATGCTTGTGATAAACAAAGGTCTTGAATCTTGAATCCCTGAGAGGTACACTAACAGTAGCTAATAAATTATACCGTTACCTCAGTTTGTCATTCAGTCTTCTCTCACTTGTCAATGAAAATAGATCTTCTAGTGAGCCACAAGTTCCTGCAGTGGAAAACAACGTTAAGTACCAGTGTAGCTGATGAGCGACTGACAACCCTCTGAACCCCAAAATAGTCACAAGAACTACACCATTTAACAGCCAGAAATTGAAAATACAGAAAGAGTCATCTAATTTTCAACTTGTCGATAGTCGTTCAACTAATCATGTGTGATGTGATGGAGGGGGCTGTCCATGGGTCACCCGCTCAACCTGGTGAGCTATCTGGGCACCCATCAAAATCTTTAGAAATAGGACAGTTTACATCAGATTATGGATGTAAAACTAAAATTTTGCACTCCTCAGCACAACCACAAAGCCATGACCAACAACTGGAGTTAGACAGGATAGTAGAGAGGAAGACAGGAAGGTAGGATAAAGTGCGGGGACCTGCAGCAAATGGTCATGTGCTGGATTCAAACCCATGGCTGCTGATCCGGAGAGAATCGCCCCTGTTCATGGGTCGCTCATAAACCAGAGCACCAATGAAATATATCTTAAACATCAGCAACCTGCTCCTCTGCTGCTGAGTTTGGAAGACAAGCCTTTTTTATTGTTGTTGTTATTGTTTTTTATTGCTTCCAGGCGAACAAATGAGCTTCTTTGATTGGCCAAGGGCTCTTTGAACAGTGGCCAATCCTCTACAGATCTCATATTTCCTTGACATTTCACCAAAATATGTCGCAAAATACTTGACTGTGTCATTTGGGAATGAAAACATAGCATTTGAGACTAAAAGATTTGCAGATTGAAGCAATTGTAGCTATTGATTTGCGTTTGAGCTCAAAAAGTATCAAACACAATATATTTGTGATAAAATCATCTACGGATGTGAGAATTCACGTACGGATTTGTGGATGTGCAAATTTTTCAGGCGACATCTGTAGGAAAAATGCAGGTTTCTTAATCTGTGTTTCATCCACCAACAATGAAGGATTTGAGAAGGTGAAACAGTGGAGTTTGTGGGAGAGAAATTCTACAAGTTTTCAGCTCCTCAATTTTTTTCTGCCTGACTTCAAATTTACTGAAACAAGTGTAGCCATTTTCTACCACAACAAATTCCACGGTCACATGTGGTCAGTTGTTCTGTTCCAGTGATTCCATCTAAAGAATAAACATGCTGCGCTTAAAACATCCCCCGCCTTATATATAGTACCTCTAAGTGCAAGAAATAATAATATATACTGGACGATACACCTACAAAATGATACATCTTCACTACAATTAAAAAAAAAAACTGTCAGGTCAAGGTCATGCACCCCAAAAGGCACATCTACATTACCAACAGGCTTAGTGTGCGCAATATGAATGAAATCCCTGAACTAGTTTCTGAGCTATGATCCGGAAACCAAAAAATATTTGGAATGCCTCACTATGGCCTTGAAAATCAGGTCAAGGTCATACACCCCAAAAGGCACATCTATACTATATAGAGATGGCCTGGGTGCAATATGAATGAAATCTCGCAAGTAGTTTCAGAGATATGCTCCAGAAACGAAATGCGGACATACGTACGTACGTACGGACGGACATACGGACAGACGTGCCCACGCCAATATCCCCCTCCGTGCCTACGGCCGGCGGGGAATGAAAAGGAAGAATGGGAGGTACAAAATGGATTATAGGAGGACAAGGGAGGTTCCTGATTCAGTATGATCTTAAATTAAGTTGGCCTTGTCTGAAGTAGTTGTAAAGATTGTCTTATTTATAACTGTAAAATGCATTATCTATTGTTGTCCAACATCTCTCAGAAAGGCAGGAAATATTGGACTTAAAAGTCAACCTAAAGAAATAAATTGTGAAATGCTGCTTGTTATGGTTATTTGTTCATCACCTATTTCTTCATTTCATTCCCCCAGTTTCAGATAGCCTTTCCAGTTCTTGTTCTGCATCTGCTACATATTTCATTTTCATGTTGGCCAGATAGAAAACACTCACCTTTTGTGAGCTTGGTTGGCAATCCCAGGTAGTGCTGTGGTTGCCATGGCCACACCAACGGGTGAGCTGGAGAAGTCAAACAGCCATCTACCTAGATGGCAGCTGAAGACAGTCTTACCCTTATTCTTATTTCCACTTTTCCTTATGAGTTGTCGTGTGGCTGTGAGCTCTGGCTTTTGCCCTCCTGCCTGTTTGCTTCTTGTGAGAATGTCAGAACCAAAAGCCTGCAGGATCGTCAACCTCGAGTCCCTTGGCTCACATTTTAGTCCAAACAGCTCCTCTGGGTGCTGCAGGGCAGCAGGAGGCATGATGCCACAGATCATGTCTTGTCAGATGTTAAATAAAACATGACAAGAGTCTAATAAGGTTTTGGAAATGGTATCTGTTCTTGTTTGAAAGGCTGGTACGTTACAATAGGTCGATAGTGGTGAATAATTACCTGAATAAAAGATGATAAATGTTCAGCTGCACTGTAAAATGCAAACCACAGCATCTGCTCAGAGGCACGTTTCACCGCTAAGAACACCAAGACTGCAGTTTAGGTTTGGTATCGCCCACATCAACACACTCGAATTCAGCTTTATTACTCCATGAATGTCTGTTTTTAAAAAATGCTTTCACATACTAGCAATAAGAATAACGACAAACGTAAATATTTAACTAAATAAACATCGGTAAAAAGAGACAATGCTGATGTATAACTTAAAAAAGAAAATTTCAAAACACTGAATGTGTATTTCAATACAATGTAGTACACATTCAGATATCTGTAATTCAATTCTTTCCAGTCAAAAAGAACATTTCAGATATCCACAGTGTTGTTCTTCTGAGGTAAAAATGACATCACTTTTACCAGTTGTATGTTTCTCAGTGCAAAAATCTACAATTCAGCTGCAGATATCCACAGTGTGACTTGTCCACTTATCTGTAGCTGAATTCTAACTAGTTGCAATTACAGTTTGATATTTGCAGTTCAATTCTGACTCGTCAGAATTGCAGTTCAGTATGCCTTTATTCCCAACATATCTACACACATTTTGTTTTTAGGTTTTTAAATTAGGCATGAACTGGTGAGAATGATGCTGTAGATATCTCAAACTGGATATATGACAAGGCAAAATGTAACTGCAGCTGTCTTGAATGAGAATTTTGGTGTAGTGAAATTACAGTGCAGCTATCTGTAATTAGAGCCTACAAAATATGGGAGGCAGAGCTTTTTAAACATACTACAGCCCTGCAGTTGTAACCACATGTGACAGCCATTTTCAGAGCAGCCAGAGGCCAAAGGTCTAGTAAATTTCAACCACAAGTGTCTGATGAATGAAGCTCTCATTCTCCACAAACTCCTCGCTGATGACCTCTTCCTATTTTACTGCATTATCTAACAAACTTATCGGCACAGCAGTCACCCTGTTTACACTGTTCAAATACCTTCCTTTGTTATCATCCAATGGGAAGCCACACGTGAGTAGTGTCATTCACACCAATTTAGACTAGACATAATGATGTTTTGATATGTCTGCAGCTATTATTGCAACTAGTCCCAACTGAGTTACAGATATCTCAGCACTTTTGACTCACAATAAATTTATAGATCAATCAAATAAATAATATCAGACTAACCAAAATTATCTTGTTGATATCTTTGACTGTACATAAAAGAAGGATGTGGCCTCTGCTGCATTCCTTCTATCAGTCACCAGGCAGCAACTCCTGTGGTTCCCCCAAGAAATCACACTGTACAGACGCTCATGAGAAAATTATTCTACTTCTCACTTATCAGTTACCAAAGCAGGCACAACTTTGATTAAATACTAATATTCTAAGGTCATATTTAGTTAAGTTTCCTGACAAAACTGCATGTCACGCATGATTAGTTCAAGAATGGTTTCAAAATTCATTGTTTTGAATATAACATGCCTTTCAAACACACTGGCAGGTTTTGTAGATCAGGGTGTTGACAAGGAAATGTAACAGATTATAGCTTTATTAATCAAATTTATGGTTAAAAAGAAAACAATTTCCTATTAGTAGTGGAAGTCATAGGATTTGTTGACCACTTGTAGTCCCAGAGCTCCTCCCTTTAAATGCTCATACCCACTTTCAACCAAAATAAACCAGGTTGTAGTTTTGCTAGTTTGGTGCTGCTGTTTGTGGATGGAGGAGCTGTCTGTGGTGCTGAACTCTCTGACTGATCTCACTGGAGAGCATGAGGCTGAAACATGCGGAGCTGTCTGTGGTGCTGAAACAAATCTCTGATCACCAACTCTCCTGCCTCTGTATCATTTCAATCAGGATTTTATTAGTTTGCTCAACAGATTAGCCCCTGAATTTTTGTGGCATTACTGTTAGTCACAGCTGAGTCATTCATGGCTTCTTACCGAAATGTTTTTGTTTGTTTGTTTGTTTTTTTACAGAAAGTGGTGCAAATGGTCCATTTTTGTTAAATTTTAGAATGAGATGTAGAATGAAGTGACTCTGATGACATACGATTTTAACTTAGATATGGGTAAATTTTCCACTCAAACTAAATGTCATAGATGAGTAGTTCAAGGGCTTTTGAAATGTTGCCAATGTGATGATTCTCTCTGCTTTTACAGCTCTAAATTTTGCAGTTTTAATGATTTTTTTTAAAGTTAGGTTTTCTTTCAAACCCAAAAGCTTCAGAGACTTAAAGGAATCCAGAGGTCAACCATTTGAAAATGCCACATTGTAGTCTAAAATAATTGAAATGACACAATTACTAAAATCTAAGGACACAGCCATTATAAACATTTCTCTGATTCTTGTCATATAAAAAATAAGAAGTATCAACCTCTGAGTTATACTGGCCCAAAGTGTCAAGCATTTTGCAGAAATACTCTAGTATTACGTTGACTGCTTATTTGTCTCTTCAGAAAGATTTGATTTTTTTTTTAAGCTGTTGGCTGAGAGGGTTGCGTGCTTCAGGTTGAGCAGCAGTGTTGCATCTGACAGTTTTCCCCTGAAAATGCAGAGTGAAGCCGCAAGTATCCACCTTTCATAAAAAGCTGCAGATTGATTTTATTTCTTTTGGTCAGATTGTATTGAGGGCTGAGCCATATCTGTGTGATTTGCATTTCCAGTGACAAATTTTTCCATCCCTTAGTTTATTTTTGACTGCTCTGTACCTAAAAAATACAGAAACAAAAAAGGAACTGGAAAGCCTGTGGTGTTAGCAGGCAGCTGTGCACTGTTGTCACCAGTCTACACTGAAGCATAAAAACAGGGTTTTTAATGTTCAGTGTTTAGTTGGGACTGGGGAGGTGTCATGGCTACTATATAACAGACTGGTGCTTTGAATTTAAAAATAATTCAAGATTTTTGTCAACAAAGGATATTTTTCTGAAGTGTTGCAGAACCTTGAAGCTGAGTTTCAAGAGAATAATGGCAAATCTATTAATTATAAATGAATTATCATGAGTTATCCCCTTAATCAAGTTTGCATTGAAATGTAATTGAGAACTGTACTGAAAGTCCATTGACCATGTGAGGAGTATATGCAAAACAAGATTGTCATGAATGTGATAGAGAGAACAAATTATTACATGGGCAGCACTTGTGACAAAATAGTGCACACAAGTGTACATATTTTTTGTCTCCTTGACATCTTCGACACTCTGATGCACCTTTTTTCTTAATACTGTGAAGCATTAATAAAAATCTACAATAAAAAATGAAACAGGAATGAATTATAAGGTGCCTCAGGGAGCAGCTGCTCTGAATCTTCCCGAACGCAGAAACAGCACTTTCATCCTTGAACAGCTCTGAAAATTCTGTACTTTTATTCAACATTTTACTGATATTAAATTTTTGTTTTGTCATTTGGATTCTTCCCCCTTATCACACACACACACACACACACACACACACACACACACACACACACACACACACACACACACACACACACACACACACACACACACACATACACACACTCCCCTTCGACGTCAGGATTCATCCAGTTTCAGAGGGAGCAGAGGGCAACGATGCTGGACTGAAGCGAGCCAGCCAAATGATTTCAGCTGCCTCCTGAAATAGACTTCCAAGCTGCTCCACTGCACAGATCCTCCTCTGGGCTGCCTTATGGCTGTCGTTAAGATTAATGATGCTGGATATAATACTGTTATGATATTGATTTTTTTCTCCTACAACCTCCTAATGAATGAATGGACATAAATGAGATCAATGTCATGAAATGAGACAAAATGAACTTTGCTGACCCCTGAGGGAAAATTAAATTATGGGAGCAGGAGTGAATAAAGAGCAGGTGAGGAAACAAACACTGATACTGCGTGAAAGTCACACAGGCGTGAACATACAGTCGTCTCAGTCTGAACTGTGATTGTTTCTGTTGGACTGAGAAGCTTAGAAAAGGGTCTCTCTGCTGCTTAATTATTTTTAGCTACGCTAGCAGCATGGCTCTAGGGATGGCAGTGCCAGTCGGACTGAAGGATTTCCATGAAATTCTGCAAAAAGGGGTTGCAGCTAATGATTGTTTTCATCACTGAATGAACTAGAAAATATTTAGATAATCTGTTAATCTCGTGGCATATGAAATATAGTGAAAATTTGTAGAAAACGCTCATTAGAGGATTCATTAAATTGGGTATTTTGTCAAACCAGTAGTCCAAAAGCCAAAGAGAATCAATTTGCTTTCACTTGCAAAATAGAAACCAGCAAATCTTTACCAACAGGGAGTTGAGACTAGAGGATATTTGGAATTTTTGCCAGAATAATGACCTAAAAGGGGTTGACTGAGTAGTTTAATGGTCTCAAATGCCCTCAGCAGTGAATCCCAGGTTCCATTCCCAGCCTGCCTGGACCTTTACTGCAAGTCAACCCGCAAAAAGATGCTCTGTCTTCCTGTAGAACCATCACAAGGCCAGAATGTCAGATTTTTCTAGAACTTGGTACATGGAACATGGTAAACCTCCTCAGCACCTGCATGCTAGTCATCGTGAGGCCATTACAGAAGCATGTTGAGTTTAGGATGTGTCTCATAATGCATAGCTGTGCCTACATGCAGCCCCGACAGAGCAAGTAGCACATCTATAGATGGAAGTGAAATTACACCTTTTTGTTTCTCGTAGATTAGTCACATAGAGCCTATGACCACAGATATTTTATTTCGTCCCCTGTACCATTTTTGGGGGGTTGTTGGATCCTTAACTGCAGTGGAAAAAGAGAGGCTGAAAAGGCAGATTAGGGGGTTGTTCCTGTAAATGCTGCCATTTTTTCATTACAAAACCGACATTACAAAGTATATGACTTCACCATTTGCATAAGCATCCCATGAATGCATGTGTGTGCATATAAGAACATTCTGCAAACACTTAAAGGGAGACAAAGTGTGACTCCAGGTTGATGCATCGCTTTAAAGAATTATAGTGTGTGTATTAGCTCATGTTTAGAGCAGGGAGTGCTGAAATGTTCAATGTTCAGCATACTCATTACAAAGGCATTGACTTTAGACACAATGCAAAACCCTTAGTTATTCCAAATTTTACATAGCAGATGTAATTTCTGAGTGTTTTAGAAGTGTCTGTAGCACCGTAATGTCAACTTGCATTTATTTATTTACCCTCTCTGTTGAGGGCCTTTATCCTGCAGTTTAGAAATCCGTCACCATGTCATGTTTCTCCAGTTAATCACTTCTGTAAAGATGCATTGTTGACGTATTCTGGTGAGAGCCTTTTCTCTGCATCTACTTTCATGAAGACTTTGGTTTTGTCTGCTCTGTAAATAGAGCTGCAGATCTTAGAGGGCTTCTTTCTCCACTAAACCAACACGCGGTAATGGTTTATTTGGTGTGTTTGTTTTTGGAGCAGCTCAGCTCTCCTCCGCCAGAATAAAATGTTAATGCTTTGTTTGCTGATAGTAGAACTGCAGAGGGAAAGATAACAGCTTATTACAAGGGAATTAAGATGTGAGCTTTTTTGGTTCCTGGTGTTGTTTTTAGATCGACACGGCGTTCTTGACTGCGGAAGCAGCAGCCAGCAAAACTCAAGGTCAGCCCAAGGTCCAGTTTGGACTTCTCCTTCTTCATTATGACTGGACAAACACCACTTGATGAGGAAGATCATGAAACAGCTGAAAGCTCCAGATAAGCTGTTAACTGTGCCTTGTGTTGAGATTGTGTTTCTGTGTTCAAAGTTAAGAAATTACTTTCAGTGAGCTGATGGTGATTAAAAATAATTAAGGATTCTACTTCATGCTGTTGTAAACCAAAGAAAGTTGCAATAGACTGACATCATATCTACTCTTCAACCAATCAGTTTGACACTCAGAAAATATCTGCATGTTATCTGTAGATGAACTGGACCACATTTTAAAAATAGAGCTTTATTACTGCCGATACCAGCACAAGGACATGTTAGCCGAGTGTTTTTAGATAATATGCCATGTCGATTGTTGAGACAGAGTTGGTGCGATATCTAAATTGCACAAGAATGATTTTTTTGACGAAGGTAAAGTGTGTCAACATATTCCAACATATGTGGCTGCACCCAAAATCACTTCAGAAATTTTATGCTTTTTCTTTTCAGTGAGAACTAGTCACACTAAAATCCAAAGTCATACCTGTCAATACCTGTCAAAAGAAAACACAGGGAATTTTTTGCATATTGTTTAGCCCTAGTTTACACCTGACGTATTGACCTTTCGTTTTAACAATATGCAGCCACATGAGAAAATTGTTTTGGGATTGAGATCACCCAGGACCCAACAGAAATTTCACAGGCAATCAAAACATAAACTGCTTTAACCAGAAGAACGGTGTAAAGAAAGGAAGTTGAAAAGAAGATTAAAGTAGTTCTTTACGAAATTAAAATCAAAGCAAGGCAAGTCTGATGTGGATACATTTGCAAGCTGTTATAGATAAAAGGAAGAGAATCTCATTGGAGGTGCATATCAGCTAAATGATCAACCTATAAACCTGGAGACTGCAGCCATAGAATGTACTACTATGTTTTTTCCTGTATCATCTCCATTTCAGTCGTAGTTGTTTAAATTCTGAAATCACTGTTTTCAAATGGCCTGTTGTGGTGGCAGGGAAAAACTATGACAGTCCATAAACTTTAGATCCTATCTCAGGCTCTGTCACTGTCTGTAGTCTGCTCAGGTAGTTCTATAACTCTGTAGACTGAGTTTTGGATCTTTTATTTTTTACAGCTTTTTTTACAACCACTTTCATTAGAAAAAGGGTTGATCTGAGTGTTTCTACTGGGATAAGTTAAGCTTTTCTGGCTTTGATTCTTCCTGTGTCAGCTGACACTCAGGGGAGTAGCAGAGCAGGTACTTTTAGCTGTAATATACACTCCTCTGGGTAGAAACTGTGATCTGGAGGTTTACAGCAAAGCTGAAGAAAAAATGTAGGATGGAATACAGAAGCTTCCAGATAATATAAATGGCAAAGTTAGTAATCTAACATATGTTATATGTGGTAAATAGTAAAGAGTCTTCTGTGTTTCATTCATTTTGAATTTGATAAAAAGACCTCTGAAGGGCTTCTTCTTGTGTCAGGAATTTTGGCTTTCTTATGATCTTCAGTGGGGCTGAGGTCTCATTACTTTGGACGAAAATCCATAAAATGTTGTCAAAGACAGTCAGCATTCTTTGTCAGGTCAAAGCTCTGAAGTGGGTTTAGGCTCAGTGTTCTTCTACAGTATGAATTCTTCTCCACAAAGATGCAAACCAGGGGGTAGAGTACGTCTGAAGAATGGAGTGCTGCTTCTCCTTGGTCAATTCAGTGCCGATGTCCAACTTCATAGAGCCATTCTTTTTCTTCATCTTGTCCTGAGTCCCTCTCCCCAGATACTTTTCCCAGCTCTTCCAGAAGAAATCTGAGGCCTTCCCAGGCCAGGTGAGCTATGTAAATGAGTTCTGGGTCTGCGAGTGGTCTCATCCTAGTTGGAAAACTTTAAAAACCTTAAACAATGGAGCCCAGGAGGCATCTGAATCACTGAGGCCAGTAAATGCACGTTAGAATTGTGTAGTTCCACAAGCAGAGATAATTACAGCGAAGACAAAATACAAGCTACAGGAGAAGTAAGACACAAAGTTTGTGGAATGCAATGGTGACATATATATATATATATAGAGAGAGAGAGGGAGAGTAGAGGAACAGTACTTAGTGTATCGTGGGAAGCAGTCTCAGACTATAGCAGCATAACTCAGGGATGTTCAGGCTCACCTCACCACAGTGACTATATTGAGCTCCTCATTCTGTCTCTAAGGCTGAGTCCAGACTCCTTCCATAGGCAACGCATTTCAGCTCGTTTCCATGATGTCATTCTTTTGGTCACAACCTAGAACTCAGGACCATAGATGAGCGTTGGAACTTAGATCAACTTGTCCATCTCATGCTGCATTTTCATGTCACTCATGAACAACTTCCTGAAATGCTTAATCTTCTTTTCTTTGGTCAGCAACACACCCCCAAGTCGGAGGGAGCAATTCAGACTTGGAGGTGCTGATTTTCTGCAAACTGGCTGCTAACCAATCCAGTGCACGCCATAGGACATAGACTCATGAAGCCAGCAGAACCACTTCAGCCTCAAAAAGCAGAAATGCGATTCTGAGGTCCAAACCAGATAGGTTTCTCACTTTGGCTGCACCTTGAGGTCCTGTCTATGAATATCATAATCAGGATCAGTGACAGAAGGCAAACTTTGCAGAATCCAACACCTACCAGACATGTACTTGAGTGTCCAACTCTAAACTTGAATTTTCCCATTGGCATGTTTCACTGTGGGTTTGATCCACTGTGGTATCATTCTGTTATCTATTGATCTCTTATGTTACTTTGAATAACTGAAAGCCATCATTTTTGCCATCATCCACTGTGAAATGCAGCTATTTCTCAGCTCACCCTCAGTGTTTGTCCTTGTTTCCTCTTGTGAGACATGTTTTAGAGAAGCTCTTTGTCCTCATGAGACTAGACAGCCTTCTTTTGAGAGGACTTTTGGTGATTGTAATTTTGTGTTTTATATCTAGTAAATTATGCATCCGTGATGAAGCTGCTTTTCTATCTCCATGCACTGATGTTTGTATATACCCGATTCAATTCCCTCAGAATGTTTCAGAACTTCATGCACTGCCCCATTAAAGACCTTCAGTTTTGCCATCAGAATAACAATTAGACCCTGTCATTTAATTCTGATGCCATGTTTCTCACAATCACAATGCCACTTTGTAAGAAATGTTCTTCTGGAATGGTATGATCATATTTCTAACAGATGAACAATGGCTGCAAGCTGATCTGATTTCTGATACATGTGCCAAAATACCTGCAGGCCTTTATAAAGTAATATATGTTAGTCAGCATTTATTCATCACAGTTGATGTTAAAAGACAAAAGCCCATAAGTGGGGTTACCTGAGGTCAGGAGCATACAAGCTGTCTGCGTATCCGTCATCATCAGGCTGACGGCAACAACGGCTCTGAAAAATGGTAGTTTTTAAGACTTGATTGACCGAATGTGCAGCAGCCATTACTCATAATGACACGTTGGAGCAACTGAAGCTCTGACAGCCTGATGGATGGAGAGCTAAAGGTCATCTGAAGGGTACAGACCTGGATTAGACTGAATGAAAGACATTTAGAGTGTTGAATCCGACAAGCTGACAAAGAGCAGATAAACGCGATCAGCTCATCTCTCGCTCTGAATTACTTAGATATGTCAGCTAGCGAGGAGGCTGAAGCTATTAATACTTAAAGGTAATGAATGAAGATCGAAGTAAAACAATCCTTTCATTGGGTGAATTTAATTTGAATGCTTGACTAGCATGGTTAGAAGTGCAGGAACTCGAAACAGTTTTCTGTGAAGTGTGATGGTTTTGATGAAGTGCAATGATGTTAGACTTAGATTTGGTTGCGTATTCCAGTGGAACAACATGTCATGGATTCTGTCTCTGCTAGACGGTGTAATTTTGGTTTTGGTTTTGTTTTTTTAAGACAGCATGCTTTCACAAAGGTTATTAGTTTAAGAGAGATCAAAGACTGCACTGGTCAGTCATATTAAAAGTCACACAGCGGTCTAAAAGAATTAAAATGGAATAATTATTTAAAAGTATTCAAAAGACAGCGGTAGGTCAATAAAAACGTTGGTTCCAGAAGATAAGAAGCATCTCCCTCTGGGTCAAAGCGACTCGTCGCCTCAAGTGTTCCCAGCATTTTTGATAAATGCTCCATTATTGCTTAGAAGGTTTATGTGTCTGGAGAGAAAAAAAATAGGTGAAAAACAACTGAGTATGCTTTAGTGGTAATTTGTTTTATTAAGCTCTTGGCATTCACATAAACGAAAGGCTGATTCATCCACTAAGTGTCATCTCTTACCCTATTCATCCAATCACATCGCTGCCATAACTCATCCGACCAATCACGGCTACCTGTCTGGTCCCATTAACTCCACCACTCGGCTCTGCAGACAGGGACGAGAGCAGGTCTGATACATGGCCAATGAGACTCATTGTCGCACCTCGATTCAGCTCAGCCATAATAATTTTGAGATGTGAGCATTATGCTCTGCTGCCTGGCTTCATTTGACCAACCACAGCTGATGAGAAGAGGGAAACATGAGATGATGGGCTGGAATTATGGAAAGAAAGAGCAAAGTGATGAGATGAGCAGGGGTTAGAAAAGAGCGCTGTCCAGTTTATGAATCAGTGGTGGACAGGTGGCTGACGGTGGGTAGTTTGGCATCCAGATGTGTTTGGTGCAGCTGCTGCTCAGGTGGAAACAGGATGAGGACAGGAAACAGAAGGAATGCAGAATTCGTTGGTGTTTTCGGGGCCAAAACCAGTCTGGACCAATCAAATCACAGATTGCTTTCTGTGTGCTGGGCTTCTGGCGCTCTGAGAGTTTACTGACGGAGCTAGCAGACTAGAACAGGCGGTAAGAGAGGAGCAGGAAAAAGCCACAAGAGAATAAACCACATCAGCAGCAGAAGATGGCTGGTTAACATGTGTTCTCTCCTTCTGCTCTGCAGAGACCCAACAGCCTCTGATGCAGGTCACAAACTCACGGATTTGGTTTCAGTTCAGCACAAGTCACTGATATTTATACAGCACATTCAAAACAACCCAGATAGCAAACTATGGTTGAATCAATGTTGAATCTATGTTGAGACCTAACGTAGAAATTATACAGAAAGCGCAAGGTTGATAAAATGTTGAGTCAACGTTTGCTTACATAGATTACATGTTTGCAAACATAGATTCAACATTAATTAAACATTGACCTGTCAAACATTTTAATTAAACCAAAATACAATGTAGATTCAATGGTATCTTTTAAACACAAACTTCAGTGTTGACAAAATGTTGTTGAATCAACGTTGATCCCACCATCAGTCTTCAACCGTAACCAAAATTCAACCTTCTTAACCCTAATTCAACATTGATTTAACATCTTTTGTTATCTGGGTAAAGTGTGATTTATGGTTGAAAAGCAAACGTTGACTCAAAATTTTATCAACCTTGCGCTTTCTGTATAATTTCTACGTTAGGTCTCAACATAGATTCAACATTGATTCAACCATAGTTTGCTATCTGGGAACAGACGTTTAAACAAAGTGCTTTTTGAATATCGATGTAGGATTACAAGGCAACAGCATTATATGTGATAGAAATTAACTGTAATATCATTTATTACACACATTTACCCAACTAAAAAGACAATACTATATATATATATATATATATATATATATATATATATATATATTACAGATATACTTAATATAAATATACCAGATTCATTTAAATATTAAAGTGAAGATTGTACAACATTATTTATCATTTTAATGTACCTGCAAATTTGGCGTAAGCTAGAGCTGATCCCTATGAGTTAGCAAATGCCTTGATTGGATCAGATCATCCCCACTAATTATGTAAATTATCCAACATATGCAGCCAGCATTTGTTTTTAATTCTGTGGGCCAATATGATCCATATCTAACATTAAAATTCTGATCACTCAACATTTCTTTGCCCACAATAGGGCCATATAGGCTGGCAAACAATCTAAAAGAGACATTAAAGGGGGAAAGACACAAGACCATCTGTAGGGCAGAACAAGGCAAAACACAAGACAAGTGAGAGACACAGAGAGAGAGAGAGAGAGAGAGAGAGAGAGAGAGAGAGGTGGGGATGGCACACATGTATTTGCGTTGAGTAGCAGCTCAATGCCTCGGGGTTTGGTGCCATTTGGTGCCTGTTTGGACGACCAGCAGCAGAAAACACACACGGAAGTCCACACAGCAACACATCAATGCAGAAACACAAGCCATTTACACACTCTCACTCTCTGGTAGATCGAGGCCTGGATAAGCTGTGTCTCACTAACACACATTTCCCAGAGAGTCCCGGTTGTGTCCTAATGTAGAGCGCTGCAAGCCTACAGGGCAGAGGAGGTTGCTGGTTCCAGTCTCTCAGACAATATGGCCTCTCCTCTCCTCACTGTGAATCATGTTTTTAATGTCAGGATGTCTCTGATGACTTTATACTGTGCTGCAGACCACATTAGGGACAACTGTCAGCCACCACTTTAACTGCAGGATCCACTGTGATATAAAACAGAAGCATGTTCATTGTCATTTTCTGGTCAGCATTGGTCCCTTTGTTGCTGAAGCTGCTGAAGTTTGATGTTGGCGTTCAAACGTGGATGTTGTTCGGTGACATTTTTACTCCTGGGTAAAAATGTGGAAGAATGGAAGAATTTACCTCCATGAAAATATAGGATATTGATTGCCCAATGTTTCATGAAAAGGTTGCTGTTGTAATTTTTTGATGGTGAAAGGAATGTCTGTAGAGTTTTTGAATGCCTTTAAATGTCAAGAAAACACACTTGGTTGTAATTGCAGTGCTAGAAAATAGGGTGTTTTAACATGTTGTTAATTACAAACCAACAGCAGCACTTAAAAGCTCACAACTTCCCATATTTGTAGCTTCTAATATGTTAATTTTGAAGGCTGCATTTGTATTATACAGCTAAATTTACAGTTACAGGCATCTTGTTGTGTATGTAAATACACTATAGATGCTGGCATCCACAGGCCATGAGGAACTGCAGAAAGTGGTGAAGGTTAGAGACCAAAATATGCAATTAGGTTGCAGAAGCAACGCAAAATTTTACTTTAAAGCAGGTAATGAACAGTGGCCTTCCGTGTTAAAGTGCAGCATTTTATTAACCAATCCATCCACCCAGACCTCCTCATATGCAACACTGTGGCTCTATAACGTCATGTGACCTCCTCCTTTGCTCCTGTTGTAATTACCACATCTCCTAGAGTGTGCTGTCACAAAGAAATGAAACTAGGGATCACAACACAGCAGAATGTGAAACCATATCACTGTCTTGACTTTACCTCAAGAACTTCTTACTGAAGATCAGTTTTTATTATGTGGCCTACCTACATAACATAATAAGAGGTTGTTTTATACTTAGACTGCATTATGAAATGTGAGCAAGTTATGATCCTGAGATAGAAATATTTTATCATGTGTGTTCTTTATTATAACCTTACTTGACTAAAACTCGCCTTACTCTATCCTTAAACCAAACCCTGATTTCTAAGATTTACTGGTTTATTTTGACGACTTGCTTTTGGTCCCAAGAAGTGTGCCACATCCCCACTATGTAGCTGTGTAAACACATTTATGTCCCCACAACATGATATAATATAATAGCTGCACACACCTACACATGGAGTGTGGTCCTGATGTGTGTCTGTAATTACTGAGCTCAACAGTTAATCACAGAACATTATTAATTACAGCTGGCTGACACACTGACCTCCTGTGTGAATGACTTTGACAGAGCTGCAGGTGTGTGTGTGTATGTGTGTGTGTATGTATGTGTGCATGCGTGCGTCCGTGCATGGGTGTGTGTGTGATTTATAAACCCGACAACATGGAGCCACATGGGAGCACACACAGATGCACGGGTTCTTCCTCCTACTCAGTCTGTATTCTGAACTGCAGCCGTCTGCAGTGTTACAGCTGGAGGCTACAGAAGCCCACAGGGGACAAATGCAGTGAAGAAAGCAGTAGCCAAACAAAAGGCAATCAAAGGCTCGATTACTTAACTGTTAATGTCATTTGAGTTTGGAAAAAAGCAGCTTGTCTTAAACCCAACAGCCTAGCTGGAGTCACCTGGAGGCTCCAGTGTTCAATACAACACTGTCCAACAGGTGCTGCTATTTGTCGTGTACAGGAGGAGGTTTTCTTCAGAGTCATCAAAATAATTCCAAATCATCTGCTGCAGAAGTGATTATACCTATAAAATTGAGCTCTATCTATTCTGTAGTTCACTTTATTTTGTTACTGAGCCTCATTCTGAAGCAGTCCTGTTCCAGTTCTGCAGTATAAGTTGTGTTTGGGAACTGTAGTTTGATTTTGGCAAAAAAAAAAAAAAAAAGTCTAACCCACCCTCCCAGTTATACCCTTTAGAAAAATCTACATACATTTTCCTTTGTGGTGTCATGCAACAGGTTCTTATATCCTTGTATAACAATCCTAATTTGGCATATGACCTGCCTTAAGAGGAATACAGATCGTGTCATTAGACAGAATAGTAACTGCACTGTCTAAACTTTTATAGTCCAGCTGAACTCCTGACTGTTTGTGACACATTTAGGACCAAGTTCACCTGACGTATTGTGAAGTGTTCTTGTAAACAGAAATGAGGACCAAGAATAGCAGCAAACGGATCAACATCCTGAAAGAAGCTTTGTTTTGATGAAAGATTGTGAATCATTACTGTTAATTATGTGAGCTCCGTCACTGGTGTTCTGTTGGCATTCTGTCTCCCTTGTCCTGAGTGAAGATGTACATAATTTGTGACTTTGTGCTCCCCTGTTAGGAGCTCTGTAATGATCAGTATTGACTATCTGATGGGTCTATATGGTGGAACTTTAACAAGTGTCAAGGTGAAGGTGATATGAATCACCACCTATGGTTTTAACTTACAAAATCAAAGTGAAAACAGGATGCAGGGACTTGTGAGTTGGGACTTTGAGCTTTGAGTTGAAGTGACAAGCTTTGTAACCATTCAACCATTTGCACAACTTATCCTATCATCACATCAACTCAACTGATTCTACCCCAAAAGACTGTCATGTGATCTTTAGGCCAAATTGTTGACCATCACGTTTATCACTGTTCATCCCGTCGAAACCTCTGTCAACACTTTTTAGCTACTGAACAACCAGCAATAGCACACTTCCGATGTCTTGCTTTTCTTATCAGGTTGACCGATTGGAGTGCAAACGTGGACTAGAGAAGTTCCACTCAGCGTAGCGTTGGGCAGGGTTGAGTCATACTAAAGTCTTCCAGCATATTTCATTATCTGACTTCATATTGGGTGATGACTCAAAACTGCTCACACTGAAAGCTGTGATTTCCAAATTTCAAGCACCTTAGAATGACCTGGAGATAGAGTTTAAGAGCTGACAGCACTAGAGAGACCCCATCATCATATAAATCCATCCCAAAGCTGCTTTTAAATATCAGGTTACTGAGATCAGCCTGTTCCCCTTCTTCAGTCTCTGCAGTATTTCATGGCCCCACGGAGCAGCGGAGCATTTGTCGGTCTGTCAGTTTGAAACAGTCAGTGAGTCAGGGAGACATTCAGGTCAGTGAATCATCTGGTCATGCTCCTGCCCCTCCTCGCCCTCCTCCTCCTTGGTGTGCTGGTGTCAGACTGTGAGACCAGCCTCGTCTCACGAGGAGTGGCTGCCTGTTGTCTCACACTGCTGCGCCCTCACTTCCCGTTTGTCATGGCTGTGGTTTACGTCCCACATGGAGGTACAGCCTGTCGGGTTCACACGGTCACTCCGCCTCGCAGGGGGGCACTACAAAAACTCAACTTCTGCCTCTGTTTTTCTGTCTTTTTATTTTTTAAAGGTAAGACATGAAATAAGATGATATTTTGAAATCAAAAGAAAGCTATTGTTGAGAAGTAAACATTGGAGTTATTGTTTAAAAAAACTGACGAGTGTTCATCTGAACTGTAATACAGAATTAAAAGGGGAAAAGAAACCAATAATAATAATAGCAGCCATATTTGTTGTCATCACCATCATCTAATCTGGACTTTACTAGCCTATTAAATAACCGTTATATGTTGTTATCATGCCTGTAGTTAGCATCAGGCACCACTCTGCACATACTTGTAGACCAGAAGGCATGTTATCATCCATTCAGATCACTGACAAGCAGAACGTAACCTTGATAACACTGGCCATCTCTTGCAGTCATGTGAATTAGTGCATGTAAAATTTCTAGTGTACTCGCCCTAAGAATTTGTTCCATGGAGCTTTGGTAAATTTAACAACAGGATGTATTTCAACACAGATGATGATCTTTTTTGAACCAAACCAAGTAGTTTCAGGGCCAAAATTTAGCCAAGTACATTGTTTCAGACACCAAAAGTGAGTGGGTACAAAGGCGACATGGTGTTACTGTACCAAATTTAGTTACCTAAATGGAATCAAATAGTGTCTTTGGTGTCTATACTTAACCGAGTAGTTTTACTGTCTAAATTTAATTTGCCAAGTAGTTTTGGTGGTAAATTGTTTATTCTTTTAAAGAAGTTTCAGTGCCTAAAGTGGTTTTGGTTAACCTTCCAGCAACTGAGAACATTACCAAATAGTGAGTAAAAACAAGTAAAAGCATAGCCAGTACCACAACTATGGACTGAGTTGTGGCTTCTGAACCTACTAAGGTACAAGTAGTCTACTACAAGGCCATTAGGAAAAGGCTGCCTACTGGAGATATCTCTGACAACAAGCAGAATGGTCACCTTAATGATGCTGATACCAGGCAACAATATAGGGTGGGGGTGGAGGCTCTTCCATGAGAGAGAACTGAAGGAAGTCAGTATAGTTGTTTCATGTAGGTTCATGTATTGTATGTGCTGAATAAAGCTGTGTCTACCATGGTTTCAGAGCTAACTCCAATAGCATGTCAACTTCACAAGCATAACGACAATTTGCACTATTTTCCTAAATCCAAGCTCACAACATTTACAAAGATATTGTTAAACACAATTTAACAAAGGGGCTGTTCCGGAATTTGAGGTCATTTGGTCATTAAAATAAAAAAGCTTCTGTTTTACAATTTTCTGCTATGTTCTCATTAACAATAGTAGTAAACTAGACAATTCCCGCATACGGAAATCGTTGGAGGGGCTCGGGCCGTCCACCCGTCGGGCCCTCGCGCGACCCCCATCCAGAGAGTCGTATTTGGGCATTTTCCGGGCCGTGACAGGCTTTCATTTAGAAATTATACGGTGCTTTTATGTCTGACAGGCGGAGACAGGAAGATGTCACCTGGTGAAAATGTGGATTGGAGTTACTGTAAAGGCTGTGTCAAGCAGAGAGGTTTTTGTTAGCTGTGAAATGAAATGTGTGTTCACATCCTATGCATCATCTGGGGGCTAAGCCCCCCTGTCCTTTAAACCTAGTGACGCCTCTGTGGCACTGCAGCACATGGCCTGAGAGGGTTTTTTTTGTTTGTTTGTTGCTGAAGACAGGGGTTTTTGGAGGCTTCTTTATGAGAAACCATAAATCCCGCCATCACAATATATCCATGGCTGAAAAGAAGAGCTTGTTTTTTTTTAAGACTAAAATGAATTGTGTAGGTGAAATTATGTATGGAAAAGCATAAATCCCAGCATCACAATATATACATGCCTGAAAAGACAAGATTTGGGTGTTTTTAAGACTAAAATGAAGTGTGTAGGTGAAATTCTGACGAAGCACGTCATAAAACATGACTTAGAGAAAAGATGGAAAATCGGCAGGAAAAATCACAACCGGGATTCGAACCCAAGCCGCCCACACCAAAGCCGAGCACCCAATCCATTCACCTATCAGTGACTGATACTGGCAAGCGTATCTTGCCCCATTTGAAGTGTTAGTTGTACTTCCTGGTTCTCAGTACGGCGCGATGTCGAGTTCTGCCGATAATTACGAAATAACCGTTAATCTCAGCTGAAAAGTGAAATAACCGTGAGCGAGAGGAAGCCTGTGGCTAACCAGAAATGTAATTATTTTCCAGATATTGTGAGAAATGACCGAGCGCCGGCGATTTTAAAAACACTCTCCCTCCATGAGCCAGATGATTCAGTTTGCATGGGCGCCTATGGAGAGAACGGTGCGACTTTGCTCTAAACTGCTGCCTGTCATTTCACTTCAGAAAGAGCAAGGTCTTCAAACTTGGATTCATTTGAATCCCAGGAAAATTGTCTACAATCTGGCCGAATTTCATTTCCCTAGCATTTATGGTTTGGTCGTGAGAGCGATTCAATCGTGAAAGTTTTAGGCGGATTTTGCATCTCTGCTCCACTCTGTCGAGTCACATGACACACTCTAAAGAGAGCAGATTTTGAGAATTTTCACTTTTTTGAGGACTCACTGAGCAAAAACTGTAAATGTCAGCATGACATAAAATACATCCCTGCGTAGACAAGAAAAATCACTACGTTTTGATGGTTAAATGACGTTTCTAGGTGAAAGTATGGCGAAGCAGTGGCGTTGTGAAAACAGGTGAATCTTCACTCTGAGTGATTCAGTAATCCCATTCATGTGTATGTGGAAAATTAATGCAGTTTTTTGCTCATAACTCTGGCAAATATGAATGAATGTCTTAGAAAATAGATAGCCATCGATTCCCCGTAGCGAGCCAAAGTTTTAGGCGGAAGAAGAATAATAAAACAAAAAAAAAATAAGAAACCCCACAGGAGAGCAATAGGGCCTCTGGCATTTCATGCCCGAGCCCCTAATAAGAAGCCCCGCGGGAGAGCAATAGGGCCTCTGGCATTTCATGCCCGAGCCCCTAACTATCAAAATCTTGACTGGCTCAGCTTACACGCCGCACCGTCTGCTCCCAAACTGCAGGGGGCAGTGTACCGCAAAGTCACGTCTACCACAGTACTACACTAGAACAGAACAAGTTTGCCTTTGTTTAGACCGCTTCCAACATGGCTACACTCGCTCGTCTTCGTCAAGAAGAGGAACTTCTTTGCCTTTTATTACTGCTAAAACCAAAAAATAAGAGACAGTGGTCGACTCGTCCTTTACGCCGCAGCAGGAGCCAAGATGAGGACGAGGAGGAGAATTTGAGGCCGATGCGTGGGACGGACGACAACGGGAACACGGACTCAAATCTCCCTGAGGTAGAGGTAAGTGTATTGATAACAGAACACGAACTGCTGAAATGCAACTATTCGGTAAATGCTAAATTACTCACATTTTTGTATTTAAAGGTTGCTTTGGAGGAGTCACAAATGGACGTCACCCAATCTACCAATTTACCCTCAACTTCACCAGATTTGGGCTCAGTCTGCTCTTCAGCCTTGGAGAATACTGTTGGAGCAGCTGTGGAAGAGACGTTTTCTGTTTTCAGTGGTGGTAGGTGCCGTTTTTATTCCAGTGAACTGAAGTAATTATGTTGTTGCATACTGGTATGCTACTACAGGTGCATACTGTACCAAGACCAGTGGAGCAGCATTCAGCTATTATGCTCCTCACCTGTGGATCAAACTTCCTGAACACCTGAGGTTCTGCTCAACATGTCTTTTAACCCTCGTGTTGTCCTGCGGGTCAAAATTGACCCGTTTTAAAGTTTGAAAATATGGTGGTGGTGGTGGTGGGGGTATTTTCACAGTTGAACTTGTGATGTCCACATTTTCAACATTTTTTGAGAAAAGTTTAGACATTTTTTGGTGGAAAAAAATAATATTCTAAATGTTTCTTAAGAACATTCACAAAGAAATTCGCTGGATTTTGGCTGATTTTTTGTGAATGTTCTTAAAGAAAATATTAGAAGTGTTGCTGATATATCTGTAATCACTTTTTTGACAAATTTGGGAAATGTTTTTAAATAAACCTTTTAAGGGAAGCTTTTAAGGAATTATTGGAATTTTCTTCCTGAAGGTTTTGCATTTTTTTAGAAATGTGGGGAATTTTTTGCTGATTTTTTTTTTTTTTTTTTTTTCCGACAAGGAAACAATATTTTTTGGTGCCCATAAATGAGGACAACAGGAGGGTTAAATCAAGCCTGGAAACCATATTGTTTGCTGCAGCTGTCTCTTGTCTTTTAATGTATTTTAATTATCTTAATGTCTACTTTTATGTTATTGCTATGATTTTAATGTGTGGCTACCTTTAAATTTTCTGAATGTATTTTTTGTAAAGCACCTTGAATTGCCTTGTGTATAAACTTGGCTTGCCTTACATTTTTTCATGTTATATTGTACATGTTCATATATTTCAGATTGTAATACTTGTATCACTACTGCCTCTCTGCTCAGGGAAAAGGAAGGGCTCAAGGAGCGTGGGGTCAGAACCGGACGTGAAGAGGAGGACGATTGAAGATACGGTTTTGAAGAGGCTTGAAAACACGGGTGAAGAGAAAGCCACCCATAAGGACACTGAAGACGCAAGATTTGTCCGTGTTATTATTGACATGCTGCAAAGGATCCCACATCATAAAAGGGAAGCAGTCAAATTTAAACTTTACACACTGCTTTATGAGGCTCTTCACCCAGACGTATCGTAGTTGACGACAATCAAACAGATACAAAAGTTATGTTTACATCCTTTTTTTTTTTTACATCTTATTTTCTCTGTCGCAGTTTTTGACAAAAAAGAATGTTACTTGCATTAAAAAACAGTGTTCATTTTCAAATTCAATGCAGTCCTCTATTTTCTTTACCCTTCTTCAGCTTTTCTAAACACATTCTCCTGCCAGGGTGCAAGTCTCTGTGGCGTGAGAATGACTTAAAGCTATATCGAGCTGAGATTGCAGCATGAGTTGTTTGCGCTTTGCTGAGACAGCCAGCGTCCAACAAGTTGTTTACGCCTGCTCCCATTCCTCTTCACTCCAGTTTTAAGTTTTTTTACAAAAACATTTGAAATATAGTATAAAAGCCACACGTGTTCTTTCATGCTGATTCCACATGTCATTTTCATGTGGAAACCATAATCATGCTTTTTTCTACCATGTCTCTAGTGCTCCTGGTTTTAGTCATGTTCCAAACGGGCTGTTCAAGGGTCTGTAGTTTTATTTCCAGGAGCCAGCCTGGGTTGATTCTTCTCCAGCAGTGACATCACAACAGGCTGCAGACCTGAATTGCTTGTTTAGAAGAACACTTAATGATCTGTTGGGAAAAGAAAGACATAATGGGATGGATTTTTCTCATATTTTCTGGGTATCTAGAAGCCGGGTAATTATGTTCAGCAACAATGAAGAACTGGATTTTGCATAACAAGGCCACTTAAATGAAAAAATATCCTATTTTTATTACAATTGAGTGCTCCTTATGGACATTAAAAGTCATTTGGAGGCGTTTATTTCTCTCACTAAAATAGTATTTACATAACAACTGCAACAAATGGCCATTGTGAATATAATTGCAATAATATGTAATTCATTAAAAAAAGATTTCTTCAAAGCAATTTTCTGTTTTATGTCCCACTGGATGTCCTAATCCAGTCATTTTCTTCATATTCAAGTATACAAGTATATAGTTCTGTGGAATTTACAGAAGCAGTTATTAATTATCAAATAACGGTTTGTAAAATCGGGTGACTCTTGTGTTTCGAAAATGTGGAGGTGCCTCTAAGAATCGACTCGGTGCTGCCTGATGTGAATATTTCAAGATCCCCGTGCCGTGTGGGCAGCGGATTGTCTTTGTATTCTTGGTCCATCGGTGAAGTCGACTGTTTGTCGTAGGAAGCAGAGTGTGCGTGTGCGTTATTAACTGCATGGGTGTATCAGCGTGCGTTTGTGTGGGAAGTGGCATCATTACTTTGACACTGTAACCCACATAAATCAGATAGCACAGCAGTTTGTTTTCCAATCAGCTTGTATGCGTTTGTGTGATGTTGCTACCAGTGTGTTGTTAGTTACCACCCCTGGCTATGAATGCAGGAACAGAACAGTGTGTAGTTAAGTGTGTTTTCCTGTGCGTGAATGAAAATTAGATTCGTGTCTGAAAGGAATACCAGATATAGATCAGAAAGAGGAGTAAATATGAAAAGCTGTATTGAACCTGGGTAGTGTGTGTGTGTGTGTGTGTGTGTGTGTGTGTGTGTGTGTGTGCGTGCGTGAGAGTGAGTCTCACCTGGACTCATGTGGCTTCACAGGAAAAACAAGCTGCTGAGCAGAGCCAAGGTTTACATGTGAGTGTCGTCATGTTTGCCTGCTGCTGCAGGTTTATACATACAGTGACTGTGCTGGATTCTACATGTTGGCATTGTGTTTTTGTGGTTGCAAAAGTAGATTTTGTGAAGGATTTTTTTTTTTTTTGCAGTGATGCAGACTGGGCTCAGTAATTACACTTGTGTGTGTACCTTTTCTATTTAAAAATTTTCACCACGTTTTTTGATACTGACTGAAACATTTTATCTTCTTTTGTCAGATCCAGCACACATGATTTTTTAACACATCATGTAAATGATTGTAAATAGGAATAAAGCTGCAGATATATAGTAGCTTTCACTATATTGCTTTAACTACACATACACCCACATATACATATATATGTATATATATATATATTTGGCTATATTGGCAGCAGTGACTGTTTTCATTTTTCCCTCCTCACTGCTTCAGTTTGTTGCCTGATGCTAAAACACTGCAGGGACGGGGGTTGCTCTGCCGGCCACGCACCTGTCATGGTGCAGGATGAGTTTCTAGGAGACATCGTGCTTTTTTAAAATCCTCTATTCCCAGCCATAGCTTGGTTGGCTGCACTCTGTAATAATTGCATAATGTTGGCTGTTGTATCATATCTCAGTGTTTCCCACAGGCTGAGAATTTACTTGTGGTGGGTGGCGTGGTGTGACTGATATGCATGCAGAGAGCGATGCAGTGTAGATGGGGAGAGTGCAGCCCAAGTTGTTTTCTTAAGCTACAATTTGCTAATGTTCTCTAAACTCATTTCATGCATCAATAGACTCTAGAATTTACAAATGTTCCCTAAATATCACATGCACATCAGGATATGCTACGAGACAGCTGTGCACAGAGAATCGTATAGTCCCGACTCAGTCGCTAGACTTTAAAGTTACGTAAAAGCATAAAATAAGGCACTCTAATATCACATTTACTTCAGCACTAACTGAGTAATTTTATCTACCTCGCTTTGCTGCCCTGAGACACACAGACACACTAGCTAAATGTCAGGCACATCGGTACAACCGGTGAAAGTGGTTGTGTCAATTCTCAGTCATCCAGGTCACAGTAATCCTAATTGCATCAGTGGATTTCAACTGGATTTCTCTATTTGGTCCTCGACGATGTTTCACTTCTCATCCAAGAGGCTTCCTCAGTTCTCACTGACTGGTGGGGAGTCCCTCGTATTGATTCTTGCTCCTTTATCCATAACTTATGAGCTTGAGAGATAAAACATGGGGCTACAATGTCTGCAGACCACTTGTAGCACCAATAGCTGCTGTTCAGTTTTTCAAAGCTATAATTATGTGGGACATCTAATGAAGACAAAGATCAATTTTGCAAAAAAAAAAAGTCACAAAAGTATTGTGTATAGATTGTGTGCTGCAGCTCATTCCAGTGATGTAATGTAGGTAGCATGAACAACTTTCAAGTACAGAACTTTTAAAAAGCCTAGAGTCTGGCACAGATGTGATGGCTCTCCAGTGCTGGGGTCATCCGAAGTTTATTGTGTGACCTCAGTGTGCAGCAGCCTGCCAGAGGAGGCTGGCAATGTAGAGCTCAGTGCACGACTGGGGTATAAATCAAACACACCTCTCTTCAGTTCAACCCTGCAGCTGGCTCAGCGTCAGCTGGCTGAGGAGAGGAGAGCAAGTAAAAGGAAGGAAAAGGGGGAAAGGACAGAATGTGTAAAGGAGAACGCAAGATAAGATGATGTGAGAGGACAAGGGAGGAGAAGAGGGAAGGAAGCAGGTGAGGATAAGTGAGAAGGAAAATGAGACAGCAGTGGAGGACAGAGGGAGGACAGGAGTTGATGGGAGGAGAGGAGAAGAAGTAGGAGGGGAATCGGGAGGAAAAAGTGAGGAAAGCAGAGGTAGTGACAGAGGAGATAAGAGCGATGATGAGGATGAGAGGATTTGGAAAGCAGAGACAGTTAGCAATTATCTAGAGTAGCTTCCTCTCAGTTTTTACTGCAGAGTCACGCTGGGATTTATGAGTGCAGCCATTGCTCGGCTGTGTGTGTCTGTTTGTATTACTCATGTTGTGGGGACACAGACGGAGTGGAGCACTTTAATAGGAACACCTGCTTATTCATGCTGTTACCCAACAGTTGAAGATGGAAAAATGTAACCCGCTCCGATGAATCTCCATTTCTGCTGAGGCTGCAGATGGTAGGTCAGAATCAGCAGCATGAATCCACGAAGGCGACCTGCTTTGTGTCAACAGTCCAGGCTCATGGTGGAGGCGTCATGATAAGAGATCGACTAATATTGTTTTTTCAAGGCTGGTACTGATTATTAGTAATCAAGGACACACTTAATTAAGAGAGCTGATATACATTTGCAGTAAAAATACAAAAACTGATATTAAATTTAGAAAGATACAATATGGCAACACAATATGTTTTGTACTAAATTTGATTTACAAAATTTTAATTTTAAAAGAACATTTGTCTTTCACTGTTAGTTGTGTGTGCCTCACTGTCTGGAGGTTAGGCATTGCCATTTTGACTACAGATAGAGAGAGGCAGCTGCAGAGCCAAAGTAGCAATTTTTAATTTATCATCAGGGATCAGATAAAGAAATACCAATACCTGGTAAACTGTGAGATATCCAAGCTGATAATCTGTGGTAATCAGTTGACCCCTTGTTGGCTTTAGTTGGCGTCCTTTGGTTCCCTTCATACCAGTCAGTTGTGGACTGAATGCCACATCCTGTCTGAGCATTGCTGCTGAGCTTGTACATCCCTTTATGGCCACAGTTTACGTTCCCTTAAAGACAGCTTCTAGGAGGATAATGCACCATCTTACAAACTGGTCTCATGATCATGACAATGACTTCAGTGGACTCCAGTTGCCTCCTTTAGGGTTGCTTCAACTACAGCAACTTTCTGCAGAGACCAGAGACTAAATTAAGCTGCTGGAGAATTAATTTACCCTCCAAAACGTCCCTGCTCAGAGGTTTGGGCTGAAGTTCTGCTGTGGGCTTGCAGTGCATAGTGTTTATGATGGGTTGAGTACTGGCAGCATTTCATCTCAGCCAGCATTTAAAAAAGCTGTATCTGTATGCACTGCTTGTTTTTTGATCATTGTGCTTTAACACATTACCGCAAGGACAGTTTACACTGGGGGCGACCAACTGTAAGAACCACCAATATAGAACTCTTTCTGGGCTGTTTGCAGCGGAGAAAACATGACCTACTCCATGATAGGTGCTTCTGAGTGTCCTTGATAAAGCAACATATGGGTCTAAATGTCGATTGGTTAAGCTTAGGGAGCATTCCAAACTCCACTTTTCTGCCTTCTCGATGTCTCATTCAGTAGCAAGTCTTGTCCTCTCAAACATCACCAACAGCAACATAAAAATTTAAAATGACCATATAGATTAATATAGCAAATCTCCATTGTTTGTCTCCTACACACTCATACAACTGGAATTACCCCTAGAGGGCACAGCCACCCCTGAATTCCCATTAGCCTTCCCTGTAGCCACCCCAGATTTGATAGGTCAAGCTGATTCACAATAACTCAAAAATCACATTTTCGAGTGCAAGTGAAAGCAGCATGAGATGCAGTAGCCAGACAGCTGTGCAGCTCATCCATTATCATTAAAAAAAACAACATGTATTTATTTACAACACAGTATAGCAATCACCTCATTAATTACTTTCACATTAATGCAGTTTTTAACCAGCCTCTATTCTAAAATATTAATAATAATAATGGATTAGATTTATATAGCGCTTTTCTATTAGGGCATACTGAAAGCGCATAAAAGAAGTCCTGAAAATCAGCCCCAGTTGCACCACTGGAAATAGTATCCCCAAATAGTCAGTCACAGCTCGTCTGCTGTAAACCTAAAGTTAACAACTTGGACTTTTTGCATCACAAACATGTTTAGTAGAATTTTAAACCATATTAGCTCACTGTGTCCTCATTACCAGGTCAGAGTGAGATCTGAAAAACTAAAGCAAAACATGACAATTAAACTTCTGGCGGATCAAAACTGTAAATTAGAGAAAAATAACAGCCATATAACAGTGAGTCAGTGACACTGATGATACTGAGCCATTTGTACAAATTCTCAAGTGCAACTCCACAAAATCTGATGCAGCACATCAACGCTGCATCCATTTCCATCACAGCAGTACCAGGAGAAAACTTCCAGGAATGTGCCAAACTTGGCAACCTTCTAAAAATGCCGTTGTGTTGTGTTGTAAAAACAGATACGGCCTGTATCTGTTGGAAAAGGTTAACCATCACAAAGAAATGCCAAACCTTGATTGTGATGCAAACCTAAACCTGATACTAACCTGAACTCTTAAACGAAGACGAAACCCTTTAAATGTCCTCACCTTCAATAAAATGTCCTCACTCTCAAGGTCTAAAACTCAAATCTGTCCTCACAAAGATAGCTGTACAAATACACGCACACATTGTCTCCCACACACTCATGCTGTGCCTCTCACAAACACAACACACTGAACACCCACATTCACACACACTGTACGCCCACACACACACACACACACACACGCACGTTCACACAAAGACACACACTGCTGTTAGCCGTGAGTCACCCTCGTGTGTGTGTGTGTGTGTGTGTGTGTGTGTGTGTGTGTGTGTGTGTGTGTGTGTGTGTGTGTGTGTGTGTGTGCGCGCATGTGTGCGTGCATGTTAGCTTGGCAGTGCCCACGTTAGCTTCCTTGCCAGCTTCACGGGTGTCTTAGATTAAAACTGAAGAGCCTTTTTGATGAAAGGCACAAGCTATCCATCACACAGATTCTTCCTCTTTTCTCCTCATCTGCTGTTCGTTTCATCAATAAGTTGATTGATCACCTATCTCTCTTAATGTTTCTGTAAGCAGTAATCCGTGTGCACGGGCGGAGCTGGCAGCATCTCTCTGAGGATGTTTAACCAATGAACGGTGTTGTGCTGTCAGCTGACCACTGGACTGGTTTATTCTGGTCCAGTTTGATGCGGTTTATGTTGTTTTCATCCTTGTCTGGTTTGATCCAGTTATATCTGAATTAGTCCGGTTTAGTTTGCTTTGGTGCAGTTTGTGTATTTTCTCTTATTAAGATCAGGATCATTCAGGTTGAGTCTACTTTCATTTGGTTTATTTTTGTTTGTTTACATTAATTCTTACAGTTCAGTGTGGTTCATTGCTTTTCCAATTTAATCCACTTTTTCTTCCAGTTTAGTTGTGTTTCTTTTGGGTTAGACAGAATTATATCACATATTTCTGTACAAGTCTAGGATGACTCATTTGATCTGCCTTTTGGTTCAGTTTGGTACTGCATAGTTCAAGTTTTTCTGGTTCAGTTTGACTCTTCCATGGTTCAACACCAAACTGCGACAGCTCCGCCACACCAAGGAGGATGGCTACAGGAGTGGGCACAGAGACCTGTTTAAGAAGGCCAGAAACGCACTGAACAAAGAGATCAGAGTGGCTAAGAAGAGCTGAGAAGCTGAAGAACAGGTTTTATGCTAACAACCCTGCTTCAGTGTGGAGAAGCATTCGAGACATCACCAACTACAGGAGACCTTCCAGCCCTGCTGAGACAAACACAGACCTGGCCAGCAACCTCAGTACCTTCTATTGTAGGTTTGAAAGGGACACATTCACACCCCTTACCCACCCAACAACCCCTGTCACACCTCAGGCTGCACCCCAAACTGCCCCGCCTGGCACACTCACAGTGCGTGAAGAAGAAGTGAACTGGCTTTTCCAGATGCAGAAGACCAGGAAAGCATCAGGCTGAGATGGAATGTCCCCCTCCGACCTTAAAGCCTGTGCTGACCAGCTGATTCCAGTCTTCACCAGGATCTTCAACAGTTCCCTGGAGCAATGTGAAGTCCCTTCTACATTCAAATGTTCCACCATCATCCAGGTTCCCAAGAAACCCTCCATCACAGGACTAAATGACTACAGGCTAGCGGCTCTGACGTTTGTGGTCATGGAGTCCTTCGACAGACTTGTGTTGAGTTAACTGAAATCCATAGTGGTTATAGCGCAAACAGGTCAGCTGATGATGCAGTCAGCCTGGGGCTGCACTACATCCTGTAGACCCTGGGGGTTATGCAAGGATCCTGTTTATGTATTTTTCCTCGGCATTCAACACCATCATCCCTGAAATCCTGTCCACCAAACCCTCCCAACCTCAATGTGTCTCCTTCCATGTGTCAGTGGATCACCAGCTTCCTCATAGACAGGAGGCAGCAGGTGAGGCTGGGAGATGTCACCTCAACCACCCAGACTGTCAACACTGGCACCCCCCAGGAGTGTGTCCAGTCTACAATTCTACAATTCTACAATTTCATTTAGCAGATGCTTTTTTCCAAAGCGACGTACAACACAAGCAAGAATTCAGACATAAGGAAAAACCTGTAGTAAGTGCAAAAGTGCTTCAAGTGCGATTGATCAAAGGTGTTGCCATCAAGTTGCAGAAGAATTGACAACCCCCCCTTTTTTGTTTTTTTTTCTTTTGTTTTTTTTTTTCAACTTTGTCAGCGCTAAATAAGTGCTGGGTTTTGGACCACCTGTCTCCACTACTCTTCTCCCTCTATACCAACGACTGCACTTCCAAGCACCCTGCTGTTAAACTCTTGAAGTTTGCAGATGGCCCAACAGTCATCGACCTGATCCAGGACCTTGACGAGTCTGCAAATCGGCTGGAGTTGAGCGGCTAGGGATGTGGTGCAGCCAGAACAACCTGGAGCTCAAGACTGTGGAGGTGATAGTGGACTTCAGGAGACAGCCCTCGTCACTGCTCACCCATCACCATCAGCAACAGCCCTGTCAGCTATGGAGTCTTTCAAGCTGATGGGGACTACAATCTTTCAGGACCTGAAGTGGGAGACGAACATCCACTCCGTCTTAAAAAAAGACTCGGCAGAGGATGTATTTCCTGTGACAGCTGAAGAGACACGGCCTGTCACAGGAGATGCTGATCCAGTCCTGCACTGCAGTCATCTAATCTGTCCTGTGCACCTCTGTCACTGTGTGGTTTGGATCAGCCACACAGCAGGACAGAAACAGACTGGTACGGTGCGGACTTCAGAGAACGTCATTGGAGCAACCATGCTTTCCATCCAGGAACTGTACTCCACTAGAACCAGGAAGAGGGCAGGGAACATCATCAGAAACCCCAGTCACCCTGGATGTAAACTGTTTTCCCCCTCCCCTCTGGCAGGCACTACAGAGCCATGTACACCAAGACCACCAGACACAAGAACAGCTTCTTCCCCACTGCCATCACCCTGGCAAACAGCTGAACCATTCCTCCACACCTGTACAATATACAATATACCAATGGATATGTACGTTAATTTTTGCACTAAGAACATCATTCTCTGCTTTTTGCACTGTATCATCACTGTAGCAATTTTCATTTTGCACTGCTGTGTTTATATATTCCTTTCGAGATTTGTAAATGTCTGTATATATCGTGCTGTATTTTTTTTGTTACTACTATATATTTTTATTTTTATTGTTCTCCTTCCTTATTCATAGGGTGACAACAACAGCTGAAACTAAACTCCTTGTATGTTGTGTACGTAATTGGCCATTAATGCTGATTCTGATTGTTTCCCTTTTTCTGGCTTTCTTCAGTTTGTTTCATTTGATTTTGTAACTGAGTCTAGTTTAGTTCAGCTAAGTATGGCTTGGTCCAATTGGTCTAGTCCAATTTTGCCTAGATAGATCCAGTTAGTATATTTTAGTCCAGTTTGTGTGATTTAGACTAGTTTTGACCATTTTTCATGTGGTAGCGTCCGATCTATCCATTTGTTCTAGTTTTCTGTTCTTTTCAGACAGTTTATTGTGGATCCTTTCAGTTTTTTCAGGTTCAGTTCAGTTTTTATCATTTGATGCATTCATTTTGATTAGTTTAGTCTAGTTTGGACCAGTTTCATTTTTTTCTATGTGGTTAAAGTTTGATCTACTCCAATTTACTGTGTATTGATTGGGTTGGTATAGCTTATTCAAGTTTGTCTAGTTTGGATCAATTTGTTCTGGATTAGTCATTTTTTTTCTGGCCAAGTTCACTTTCACTAATGTTATTCATTCAGTCCAGTCCAGTTTAAACTGACTAATTTAGTCTAGATTGATCCAGTTTGATGTGTTTGTTCTAGTTAGTTTCAGGTCTGTTTGGCTCTTGAAGGTTGTTTTTTTTATCTCTAATTCAAGAAGCTGCCTCATACTCAGTAGTCTGTTCATCTCTTATCTTCTTCTTTGGTACAGTCCAAGGTAGACTAGCTTGATCAACTGATTTATCTAGTCTGTTTAGCTTGGTAAAATTTATTCTGGTTTATTCCATTTTTTTTAGATTAAAATCTTTTTGGCTTATTTCATACCTCCAATGAGTCTTGTCTGGTTTTATCCAGTTTAGTCTGATCTGGTCTGTTTGGCTTTTTTTGTCGACTTTATCTGGTTTATTTCAGTCAAGTCTGGTTTGATATTTTTGGAGTTTTTCTTCCCCTTCTTCTGGCTTGTTCAGTTCACTTTGTCTCATGTGATCCATCCTTGAGTCTAGTCTAGTTTTTTTTTCTTTCAGGTTAAGTCTGATTTGGACCTGTTTAGTCTGTTTGGCTGCTGACTTGTCTTCTAGAATTTTTTCTCCCCTATTGCCACCACTTTATTCTTCTACTCTGTTTTATTTATGTCCTTCCCTTCCTGTTGTGTTCCCTTTCTACCATCCACTCTTCTTCTCCTCCATGCAGTTTTCTCCGCTTTTCCATCTCTGTTGTTTTCATATTTTCTCCATTCTTTCTCATCGTTCTCCTTGTCCTAATTCTGTTCACTGTTATTTAGATCAACTTTCCATTCCTCTTCCTGTCCATGCTGTTGTTTTTCTCCCACATTTTGCTTCTTTATGTCTGTGTTTCTTCTCGTATGACAGGAAACAAAACAGTTTGACCTTGAGCATCAGCAGATGAGTAACGCTCTTTCTCCCTTTTTCTCTCTCTCAGTGTGGAGGGCGACCCTCAGTGTCCGGAGGCGCTCACTTTTTCTGATTCGTCCTTTGGCCATCCGCCTCCCTTCCATCGCTATAGCAACAGTCCCCTCACCAGCCCCTGTGACCCCTACAGCTCCCCCTCCTCCAGTGGGCCCCTGGGAGCCTCTCACACTCACACACAGGTACTGACACTAAAACAAGCACACCACAACAGGTCAGCAGCCATTCAAGGTGCATGAAGTTTATGATGAGTATCACCTCCAGCGTCGCCAGATTGTCTGTTTTTTTCCCCAGTTGGGCAACTTTACTTGAATTGGGTGGATAGAAATGGTTTTGGTCTGTTTTTTTATGATTTTGTACCATTATGGGGTTTCCATATTAAAAAGATAGTTTAGACTGTAGAAAGCATTTTGAATTGTTTGTGGATTTCATGCTTTCTGTCAAACAAATGAAGACATAACCCTCATAAACTGATGTAGAAAAGGCATTAAATGCATGAAATACAGGAAAGTATTTGACGTTAAAAAAATTTGCTGTTCAAAACTAAATCCATTTAGATCAATATGTTTTTCATTTTGAATACCAATTATTAGTAATCAGGGAGAGTAGTAAATGATATTTGGATATCGTTTTGCAGTAAAAATGAAATTCTAGTCATCAAAATTCAGATACAAACTTGACATGTTTAATTATAAGTAGTGCTGTCAAACGATTAAAAATTTTAATCAGATTAATGACGGGGTTGCTGTGGATTAATTTTGATTAATCATGATTAAATATCATTCATTTTTAATGTATATTAATAGCGTTTCATTTTGCACGAGCAAACAGTCTCAAGAAAGAAGGGAATATATATCCACATAACATGTTTATTAAACACCTTTAAAGGTTTGTGTTAGCAAAAAAACTTTTTTTTTTTTTTTTTTGCATTTACATTTCCCACTGAGGCGGCCAACGTGCTGTTTTAGTGTTTTCCATTTGTAATTACTTGGTCCGGCCCTACCGGATCAACTGCCCATTTGCGCATGTGTGGTGGCATGTGCGACAGTAAGTCTACTTGGACAAACTGCCTAAAGTGCGTTGCCAGAGACATTTTGAGTCATTCTGCGCTGTAGATGGGTTAATTGCATTAAAATTTGTAATCAGATTAATTGTGATGATGGATTAATCCGCATTAATGTGTTAATTTTGACAGCACTAATTATAAGACAACATTTCACTGTTTATCGTTCATTGTTGATTATTGGATATTACTTTTGATGTAACAGCCAATGATCAATAATCAGATAGTGATCAATATCTGACAAATAATCAGGTAGTGCTGTGAACAGGACATTGCTATAGATTGAGCTCCACAGCTGCATTCGAGACAGAGTAGCACAATGGTAAACTAATTCATCGGAATTAATACAAAAGGCATTACGATATTCAGACAAATGTAGAAAATTGACCAGGTTAATCATCAGTTGGCCTCTAGTAGCAGTGTATGCTTGATGGACACACTTTGCATCCATTTTCACATCACTTTTTCTCTGTTGAATTGCTCTTGAAGTATTTATTGCAGCGAGGTATAGTACATATCAAATGTAACCGTGTGAATTGACCTTTCCAACGGTGCCAGTTGCTTTTTTGTGTAATAAAGTGTGGGTGTGAAATGTAAAATTTAATTTACATCAGGTTTATTTGTACAACCTGCATGCAGCTGTGTGTCTATCCCCACACTTATTTGCTGTTGTTTGAATTTCTCATTGCATACATATGTAACACTCAGTCAGTCTCCCCTGAATATATAAAATAGAAACATCTATATTGATGATTTCTTTCTTGTCTCCCCCTCCTCCAGGGCAGCTCTCCCATCTCTCCACCCAGCCCGGCAAGCCTCGCCTGGGCTCAGCGCAGTCGACACCAGCCGGCCAGCCTGGCGCTCCGCAAGCAAGAGGAGGAGGAGAGCAAACGCTGCAAGGCTCTATCTGACAGCTATGAGCTCTCTACAGACCTCCAGGACAAGAAGGTGCGATGCTCCATCAAGTCAGCCTCTTAGATCAAAAACTTCCCTGGCCTTATGGGGAGCTCTTGTGAGGTTTCCATCTTCCAGTGCAGCCTTTGCAAACACACACCAGCAGAGCACAATGCAAATGTGCTCAACCCACTCACACCGATTTTTTTCACACGGACACCTTCGTGGGCTGAAGCTTGGTGACGTGTCAGGATATGCCTGTCTTATTACCAGCACCGATTCTTTGCTACCTCTTTTCAAGCATTCTATTTGTTGTTTCTTTGTAGTGTTTGAGCTTTTCTGCAGTGCTAATACCGGCAGCTTAGAGTCACATAAGGACAAGTAAAGGAAGTGAACAGATGGTAGGCAGAAGAAGAAAAACATGTCTGGAAAAATAAAGAAATTAAAAATGAACCATAAATGTACAGAAGAAAATGAAAGGCACACAAGATAAATGAGGCAAGATGGAATGCTATTATCTAAATTAGTCAGCAGATGTGTTACAGGAGATTTACAGTTTGCTCCGTTGTATCAGTACTGTCAGTAGAAGTAAATACACATAGGGAAATGTCCATTCTGGATGGTTACCGTCTGTGTTTTCTTTCAGTCAGACTGAAAAGAAATAGAATGCTTCATGTCTACAGGTAGTTTCTGCTAATTGTCCAACTAAATGCCATTCACAAGCTGTTTTGTGCAACTCCTCATTTCATCAAACCTCTGAAGCAGAAAAAGAGTGAAAAGTTGACATGAACCATACAGACACATTAACCACATTAAGGGAAAATGTAACATTTAGAAATGAGCTGTAATTATCCTTTAAAGCTCTACAGCTTCACCGTAAAGTAAAAATCTGTTTTGGTGTTTTGGTTTCTATTCTATCACTTCCTATAATTGCAGAAATCCATGTTGTTCTACCTTCTCTGATTGGCTATCTGTGTATGACCCTGATAGGTGGAGATGCTGGAGAGGAAGTACGGGGGCCAGTTCGTGTCCCGGCGGGCGGCGAGGACGATCCAGACGGCATTTAGACAGTACCGCATGAACAAGAACTTTGAGAGGCTTCGCAGCTCTGCCTCAGAGAGCAGGATGACCCGCCGCATCATCCTGTCTAACATGAGGATGCAGGTATACACATGTACAAGTACAAAAATCAAACCACATTCATGTCAGAGTTTACAACGTCTAATTCTGTGTTGTTTCTTTGGTGGGTGCAGTACTCATTCGATGAGCGTCAGCCACAGGGTCAGGGATTAGCGGGTCAACAGGGTTCAGAGGATGCCGGAGATGTGGACGACTCTTTCTCTAAGCAGGTAAAAACATTTTCTTCCTTGACATTCAATGTAGTAATAATGACAGTGACAGAGTTCTTTTTTTTAACACAAGATGCCTTATAGAAATGACTTACAGCAAAAAAAGGAGTACAAGAAGTTACAGTGGTCAAACAATACAACATAAAACACAAATTTCAGTTGGACAAAAGCACAGGTCTAAGTAGACATGGTAAAGGATATCAGGAAGATCAGTCGGTGCAATGTGTTTTAAAAAAGGTTTGTAAAAGATGGGACAGTCTTACCAGGCTCCAACAGTTTGCCAATCCACATTCAAGAGGAGCAAAGAGGACTCCGTCTTGGTAGTGGCACAGTAGAGCAGCTCTTTACCATTGTGGAGCCAATCAGTGGACCATGGGAGCTTCACCATCTAGTGTACATGTGTGTGGTGGCTTTGACCTATAACTGCATTTCTGTCAGGATACTGTTGGACCACTGCTACATCGATCCTTGTTCAACCAAAGTGAGATTTGTGTTTGTATTCTCGGCACAAAGTCAAGCATATTTCTGGTCGGTGTTGACTCCACCAAGGCTACCCCTTGCTCCCAATCCTGAAAAGGATCTCAAGGGGCAGCAGGGATGAGGAAGGTGATTGGCCAAGGAACATTGTCTGTGTTTCCTTTAGATGGTGTGGTTTTGTTGCCTTCATCAAGCTGCGACCTTCAGCATGCAATGGAGCAGTTTACAACTGAGTGTGAAGCAGCCGGAAAAGAGTCTTTACCTACAAGTATGAGGTTCTCTGTCAGAAACTAGTGAATGAGTCCGTCCTGTTCTGGGATTATTTGTTGCACCATGACTTTAAGTACCTCAGGATCTTGATTACTAGTGATTGTAAAAGGGAGCATGAGATGCACAGACAGATTGTTGCAGCATCAGCAGTAATGCAAGGGTTTTAGCAGACCATCATGGTGAAGACAGGGTGAGCTGGGGAGCATTGCTCTCCATTTACTAGTTGATCTGTGTTTCAACCTTCATCTTTGGTCATGAGCTCTGGGTAGTGACCAAAAAAAATTGCAGATACAGGTGCCCAGAATGAGTTTCCTCTGCAAGTTGGCTGGTCTCAGCCTTAGAGATAGGATGAGAAGCACAGACATCTGAACGGAGCTCAGAGTAGAGTCCTTGCTCCTTTGCAACGCAAGGAGCCAGCCGAGGTTGTCATCTGATTAGGATGCATTCAAGATGTCTTTTGCTTTCCAGGTTGTTCACATCTGGGCCTTCCCTAGGGGAGGCCCAGATGTCGCAGGAGGGATTATATGCTGTACCTCATCTGGCATGGGAATGCCTCAGGATCCTCAGAAGGAACTCAAAAACATTGCTAGGAAGAATCTGGAATGCCCTCCTTGGGCTGCAGGGACGGATAGATGCATGCTGTATATATAATATATATATATATATATATATATATATATATATATATATTTACATGCACACAGATGTGTACCAGAATCTCCTGTTGCGAAATGAAACCAAAACAGCAATTTTTCATCCCAACCTGCAAGTTCTGGCTCCTGTGACCTTTCTTTCTGTCATTTCCTCAAACTGAAGTGCATCTCTTAATTCTGACCATTATTTTCTCAAGCTGACCTTCTCAATGTGCATTCACTGCAGGTTAAGTCCCTGGCTGACTCCATGGACGATTCGCTCACCTGCCAATCCGGCCGCGAAGACTCCCAAGAAGCAGGAGGAGAGGGAGAAGAGGACGACGATGAGGATGAGGAGGAAGGAGATGAGGAAGAGGAAGAAGAGGAGGAAGAAGGGGAGGAGGACGAAGAGGAAGACGAGGATGAAGACTACAGACAGTGTGCGTGGCGTAACACCAGTGCATCCTCCCGACGCGCCGCAGGCCGGGTCGGAGGAGGGAGGGGAGGCGTGGGAGGAAGCGCCGCCATGCACGAGGACAGCACCACCACCTCCTTCAGTGATGTCACGCTCTACATGGACGAGGGCTGCCTCCCCTCCTCGCCGCTCTCTCGCCCCGCCTCCAGCTCTGATACAGAATACTGGGGAGGAGGGGGAGGAGGTGCAGGGGGGAGGGAGGACAGCAGAGAGACGGAGGGAGGCAGCAATGCCAGCCGGAGGAGCAGCACTCCCTGTACAGAGTGTCGAGGGGAGTACAGAGGGAGGACAGGAGGAGGAGGCGGACACCTCCCTGTCCTGACCATCGAACCGCCCAGCGACAGCTCAGTGGACATGAGTGACAGGTCAGCACATCACCTAGCCCTCTATATATATGGGAATATTTCCTAATATATTTTAGTCTTTGGTTAACCCTCTGAACCGCTCACTCAGATTTTTGTCAAATAGATAATTAGAGAAAAACAACTTTGGTTTTCTTCTTTTTATGATTTTTGGCATCATAACTGTGACATTACACATTTTTCATTTCCCTTTACTTCTTGCCATGACCATGTTGTTTCCATAGAGGTACATAACTTTATTGTGTGGAGAAAAATGAGCCCACAGTGAGTAAAAATGTGGCAGGAGCAAAGAAACTGCTTGAGGTTTAGAGGGTTGGTGATTGACACTCGTTCCTTATATGGTGAAAATGAAGGACATTGTCCAGGACAGGGTGTTTTCTGTGGTGACTACAATTAAGCTTTTCCTGCAGCACCCCTTTCTATGTGGACGTTGAATGTTGCTCATTGACCCTCTGAACCCAAAGCAGTTTCTGCATGATTTTTGCTCTTTCGCAATTACTACTCTTTTCTCCGTGTTAACACATTCTGCAGTTCAGCTAATTACCCTAACTGAATTTTGATCCCATGGCTGTTGGTCACAGCTGAATCATTCTGGGGTTCAGTGAGTTGATATGCAATGCTGGTATCCAAACAGCAGGGGGCGTTGCAGAAAGGTGAGGTATGCAGAGTGACATATACATATATTTGTAGTCACAATAAATACAGAAGCTACCTGAAAACATTACTACATTCTCAACTTCATTTTCACCCTGCCTGGGATGATTTTGTAGCATCAATTAATTGTTAGCGTTCCTCAGTGGTTGAATAGTTGCAGCACGTGACGACAGTGTGTTACACGTCTTACCCTGTGTTTTGTTGTTGTTGCCTTGAAATCTTCAGGTCAGAGCGAGGGTCTATCGGACGCCTGGTATACGAACAGGAGACTTCAGGAGTCGAGCGAGGTGGAGGAGAGAGGGAGCGGAGGGGAGGAGGAGGGGAAGGTGAAAGTGGGGAGGACGAGCGAGGCGGAGGAGGTGGAGTAAGCAGTGAAGCTGACTCTCCGCAGGGAACCATCAAACACAAACCAAATGGCCGCTCGGTCGCCACGGCGCAGGGACAGACTCGCAGCCCATCCAACGTGCCCTTGCCGATGCCTTCAGCCCGGACCTTGCCCTCTCATCCACTCCCTCACCCCCTCCAACACACGCACTCTCACCCCCACCAACACCCTCACCCTTCCCCCATCCCCCACCTCCCCACCATCCTCCACCACCACCCGCAGTACAGCCAGCCGCACGTCATGCACATGCACCACGGACACGGCGGCAGCCCTTACATGCAGCACCACTTCGCCCAGCACCACTACCACCACCTGCACCACCAACACCACCACCACCTCCCCCACGCCTACCCAGAACCCCCTTCTTCCCCGCTACCCTCCCCCGTCCCGCCTCTCACACCTCTCTCGCCACTGCCGCCACCGCTCACGCCCTCGCCACTGTCCTCCTCTTCGTCCTCGGCACTACAAAACATGGAGGCGCAGCAGCACCACGGCCACCACCCCCACCTCCACCATCACCACCTGCTCTGCTCAGACGGCGACAACGAGAGCGTCAACTCCACCACCACCAACTCCAACGACGACACGACGGTCAACAACTGCAGCTCCGGCTCCTCGTCGCGTGACAGCCTGCGGGAGCCAATCGGAGGAGCCACTTTGGGGAAGCAGACCTATCAGAGAGAGAGCCGTCACAGCTGGGACTCACCTGCCTTCAACAACGACGTGGTGCAGCGGCGGCAGTACCGAATTGGACTCAACCTGTTTAACAAGTGAGCATTTGTTTGTCTGTAAACATTAGTGTAATAGTCCACAATAAAACTCTGATTCAGATACCAGATCTTCCTCCTCTCATTCAGAGTTAATTGAAGGCTAAATATTACCTGACATCAGGCATGAATGTGCAACTTAAAGGGAATTATCTGGATATACAGCAGACAAAATTTCATGCGTAAGCCAGGTTTAATGCAAATCTAATAAGCACAAAGCTTGACTGCTTTATTCAGTTTCTGTTTTAGGTTGATATTCCGATATAAAGGCCAATAGTATAGTAACATGGCTCTGGAATTGCTTGCAGTCGACAGTAAAAGAAACCATAAGGCAAAGATGACTGGAGTTTCTGTCTTTCAGAGTCTACAAGAACTTTCCCCTTTCTCTTTTCACCAAAATAACAACAAACAATAGCTACTTGATATAACTGCAATTCTAAGAGTATGTAGCTAATGGAGAAATGTATGTAATGTTAGCCTATGTGGTGAATTTTACATTGAACATGGTGATGTTAGAGAGGAGAAGACTGTTACTGGGTGAGGACATTGAGAGGGTCGTAAAATATTGCTTGTTCTCCTTTCTGAGTTTAACTGATTAGAAATCGTCAACTCCTACTTTAACCAGTCAGCATCGAGAACTACACTGCAGTTTTTAAGGGTTAATCCGAAGTGTCTACCCTGGAGTAGAGACTTTTTCTTCTTGAACCCAGCCCTGAAAGAGGTTCTGCTGGGATGGTTCTGGTGATCTAAACAAGCATAAAGATTTAGGCTGCCCTTCTCATACTGTGACAAGGTAAAATGTGTGCTGTGGAAAAAGGTCTGTGTACATGGTAAGAAATCAGTCATTTTAAGATGCTCCAGCTATCATGTGTAGTGCAAGCCTAAAAAAGAATGTGTAGACAAGCAACAGACTAGCTAAAAAGGACATGATTACTTGCCATACAGGAAGCCGGAGAAGGGGATCCAGTACCTGATCGAGAGGGGCTTCGTGTCTGACACGCCGGTGGGCATTGCCAGATTCATCCTGGAGAGGAAAGGACTGAGCAGGCAGATGATTGGAGAGTTCCTGGGCAGCCGGCAGCAGTTCAACAAGGACGTCCTTGAGTGAGTCAAAACATTTATGTGACTTCAGATCTGTGTATGGTATTTTAGTCCTTACAAGGAACGGCAGGTAAGAAGAGTGAGATTACAGGCTGATGTGACTGTACACTAGCCTATACTCTCTCCCACATTAGCCTTGATTGACATGATCACAAAATCTTCTCCGTTGATGTTTTTGTTGGAAATATAGTCTTAACGTTCTGGTTGTGTGTGTGTGTTTTCTGTAGAGGCGTTGTGTTGCTTCTTCCTGTCTGTCTGTGTAATCAGTCAGAGCATTTGGTATGATTCAGATGAACTCTGAAGACGCACCTTCATGTAACTGACCTGTCACTGTGTGAAGTGGGCGAGAGTGTTAGACTGTTGGTTTTAGAAAGGTAAGATCAGGAAGAAACGATCAGATTATGGCAAGCTATTTTAATATTTATTATCTCCACCGGATGTTTATTGCAGATATCCTTATTTCAGTTCTTCTAAGTCATCATTTCAGATACATCTCAGACTTCAGATATCATTAAGTTTGCAGGAGCGTCGTCATGCCCAACATTTCAGACTTGTGACGTTTGAGACATCCTATTATTTCAGCTTGTCAAAACTGAAATACAGATATCTCTAACTGTTGATATAATGTTGAGAGCTATACTGTCAATTCCAGACAGTCAAACTCAGCTAGCAAATGTGAAAATGGGTTACTGTAATTGGACATCACAAAGGTGTAAAAGTAGGCCAACAAAAAAAACTTTAAAAAAAAAAAGCCAGCTTTTGCTATACACACGTGGACAAAATTGTTGGTACCCCTCAGTTAAAGAAGGAAAAACACACAATTCTCACTGAAATCACTTGAAACTCACAAAAGTAACAATAAATAAAAATTTATTGAAAATTAAATAATCAAAAACAGCCATTACTTTTGAATTGTTGATTAACATAATTATTTAAAAAAACAAACTAATGAAACAGGCCTGGACAAAAATGATGGTACCTCTATAAAAGATTGAAAACTAATTGACCAGAGTGACATGATTAACTCAGGTGTGTCATTTAATTGACATCACAGGTGTTTCCAAACTCATAATCAGTCAGTCTGCCTATTTAAAGGGAGACAAGTAGTCACCCTGCTGTTTGGTGAAAAGGTGTGTACCACACTGAACATGGACAACAGAAAGCGAAGGAGAGAATTGTCCCAGGACATCCGAAAAAAAATGATAGACAAACATCTTAAAGGTAAAGGCTATAAGACCATCTCTAAACAGCTTGAAGTTCCTGTGACAACAGTGGCTCATATTATTCAGAAGTTCAAGACCCACGGGACAGTAGCCAACCTCCCTGGACGTGGCCGCAAGAGGAAAATTGATGACAAATTGAAGAGACGGATCGTTGGAATTGTATCCAAAGAGCCCAGAACAACCTCCAAAGAAATTAAAGGTGAACTCCAAGGCCAAGGTACATCAGTGTCAGATCGCACCATTCGTCGTTGTTTGAGCCAAAGTGGACTTCATGGGAGACGACCAAGGAGGACACCACTGCTGAAAAAAACTCATAAAAAAGCGAGACTGGAATTTGCAAAAATGCATGTTGACAAGCCACAAAGCTTCTGGGAGAATGTCCTTTGGACAGATGAGACCAAACTGGAGCTTTTTGGTAAGGCACATCAACTCTATGTTCATAGACTCAAAAACCGAGCATACGAAGAAAAGAACACTGTCCCTACGGTGAAACATGGAGGAGGCTCAGTAATGTTTTGGGGCTGCTTTGCTGCATCTGGCACAGGGTGTCTTGAAAGTGTGCAAGGTACGATGAAATCTGAAGACTATCAAGGCATTCTGGAGAGAAATGTGCTGCCTAGTGTCAGAAAGCTTGGTCTCAGTCGCAGGTCATGGGTCTTCCAACAGGACAACGATCCAAAACACACAGCCAAAAACACCCAAGAATGGCTGAGAGAAAAGCGTTGGACTATTCTAAAGTGGCCTTCTATGAGCCCGGATCTGAATCCCATTGAACATATGTGGAAGGAGCTGAAACATGCCATTTGGAGAAGACACCCATCAAACCTGAGACAACTGGAGCTGTTTGCTCATGAGGAGTGGACCAAAATACCTGTTGACAGCTGCAGAACGCTCATTGACAAATACAGAAATCGTTTAATTGCAGTGATTGCCTCAAAAGGTTGTGCAACAAAATATTAAGTTATGGGTACCATCATTTTTGTCCAGCCCTATTTCATTAGTTTGTTTTTTTAAATAATTATGTTAATCAACAATTCAAAAGTGATGGCTGATTTTGATTATTTAATTTTCAATAAATTTTTATTTATTGTTACTTTTGTGAGTTTCAAGTGATTTCAGTGAGAATTGTGGGTTTTTCCTTCTTTAACTGAGGGGTACCAACAATTTTGTCCATGTGTGTATTTCCTCTCATCTCATTGGCTTGGGTGAAGGGTCAGGAATTTAATGTCATTTCATGTTTAAATGTGCAATTTTGAGGAGTGCTATTGGATTTCATTTGGTTGTTTGCATCTTTCTTTGGTCATTTTTCATCTCTTTGTGTGTAACTTGTGCGTCTTTAGGATAGTTTTGTGGTTGTCTTCGTCTCTTTTTGTGGTATTTCCAAATTCTCTCTCGTGTCTCATATTCATAGAGACAAAAGTTGTTCATTTTGGTTTTACAGTTGTGAAGCTATTCCTTATTGAACATAGGCAGGTTTATGTAGGTTTAAATGTTAAAACTAGCCTGGGGCTTTGTCTGATTGATGTCCAGTAGACTTTGATCTGATTCAAGGCTGTGGTAGACTATGTTACACCCTGTTTTATTCATTTATTTGTGCTCTCAGTTCTCTGGTATTTCTCAAACTATTAACAATGTTCTGCTGCAAAAATGCCAACTTTCTAGTACTATTGGCAATCCAAAATGTGTAAAAGTGATAGCTGTTTTTATTTTTCATAAAATATTATTATTGTTATTATTAATGTTATTATTCTGAAAGCAATTAATAGCAAGTAATGTTGTTTTTCCCATTTCACCTCATCATGGTGTGGTTATCTCGTTGTTACTGTAAATAAATACAGGTACGACGATAAAAGGCCTGTTTGTTAGTGTTTATCGTCACTGAATCACGATAGCGCAGCAACTTCATGTCAGATTTAGTGCAGGACAGCATTTTTGTTGATACTGGAGGATTTTAATGGCCATATCTCTGCAGAGGATGATGTCTTTAAGGCTGCAGATGTTATTACCTCTGAAAGACCCAAGAGTCAAGATATTGTTCAGTTAGGAGCCACGAGAAGTTGCAACTAATGATAGAATATCATAATTCCATTAGCTGCCTCATCCCTGAGGTCATAAATGCATAAGTAGTTTTCTGGGACAAATTTCTAACTTGAAAAGCAGCTGTGGCCACAGCTGCAGAAAAGGGAAGATAAGCCACGACTTTCAAAAGCCGATGGAGGCTTTAAACGCCTTTGGTTTTAGTCTTCAGCTGAAAAACACCCACAAAAACATCTGAGATGCCTCATCTATCTATCCACGGCTGACCAAAGAACAGCTATTGTGTGTTATTGTTCACAATATGTTCTTAAAAAATGCAGTGTGATATAATGTATGGAGTGATCTACCTCATGGGTTGCAGTTATATATGATGATCAGTGTTCTCTGTCTCTGTGTGCAGCTGTGTCCTGGATGAGATGGATTTCTCGGGGATGGATCTGGATGACGCTCTAAGAAAGTTCCAAGCTCAGATTAAAGTTCAAGGTGAAGCTCAGCGGGTGGAGCGACTAGTCGAGGCCTTCAGGTATTAAACTGCACTGCAGGTAGGAATTGGACAAGTTTTACAGCTTGTGATGTGTCCTTCACTGCCTTTCTCTGTCCTTGCAGTCAGCGGTACTGTGTCTGTAACCCAGTGCTGATCCGGCAGTTCCAGAACCCAGACACCATCTTCATCCTGGCCTTTGCCATCATCCTCCTCAACACGGACATGTACAGCCCCAACGTCAAGCCAGAGAGGAAGATGAAGCTTGAGGACTTCATCAAAAACTTGCGGGGTAAGTCAGTAGCTCATCTCATGCAAGCAGTGCTTTAAATAATCCAGGTTTGGAAAAGTTTTAAAAACTACTTGGCTGGAAAGTGGCAGAAATGCTGCAGGCTGTCATCTTCACTCATAACAGTAAGACTTTTCTAAAAGCAGATTGGAGTGTCTGATTTGCAGCCAGAAGAGCTTGGCAACAACAGAGAGTTAAACTACATTTTGTAAAGTTTTACAAGAGCCTTAAAGGAAGAGCAGTTTTCTATTCATTTTAATGTAATTTAGCTGTTTGGATCTGTTTTAAATTCACATTTTATAGACACGCAGCAGGCTTAGGTGAGCCACTTTCTGTCAGATTCAAACATTTATTTCCAAATGTACACAAATTAATGCTGGTTGGTAACTGCTTGTGTTCCGCTCTTGACCAAATCCTGCCTGAGGTTCACAACATTTGGATAATGTGAACAAAACCAACCATCCAGTTTTGTGTGAGAGCTGGGTGCAGGAGCAAAAATTGTGGTGTACTTCAGGTTATAAGGATGAATGTAGATCAAAGATTGGACTGGAAGAGACTCTCACTTCTTACTTTTCACTGTTTAGCCTGTTCCACTACGTCATATATGTATACGTATGTTTCCATCAGGTGTTGATAACGGTCAGGACATACCCAGAGACTTGCTTGTGGCAATTTATGGGAGGATCCAGAAGTGGGAGCTGAGAACAAATGATGACCACGTGTCACAGGTCCAGGCGGTGGAGAGGATGGTCGTCGGCAAGAAGCCTGTAAGAAGCTCCCGAACAAACACACGAACACGTGCACGAATGTTTCAGGCACTAAGGATAAAGCGAGGATTAGGGCTATATTTGATATCTTACCTTTTCTTTAACCAACCAGTTGGTCCATATTAAATGCTTTGCAGCTTCTTATGTAATCATCACAGTTAATGGCTTAAACTGAAAACTTGTACCCCTGTATGTGTCTGCTTTATATGCATGAAGTATAATGTGTGTGTTGCAGGTGTTGTCCCTGCCTCATCGCAGGTTGGTGTGCTGCTGTCAGCTCTTCGAGGTTCCTGATCCAAACAGAGCTCAGAGGAGCGGCGTCCATCAGAGAGAAGTCTTCCTTTTCAACGACCTGCTGATGGTAATCACCGCTTCTTTGTGCGCCACAAATTCTCTGCACAGAGCCTAAAGAGGCAGATCCAGAGCTTGTGCCTCACTAGAGCACCAGTTTATCCCATGATGCCATGCTGCAGTTTAATTCCACGCTCCAGAAATGTCAGAAAGTCTTAAAGTGTGGATTTTAAAGAAAGGGGAAATAAACAGGATTTGTCAGCAAGTTTTACCCTTCAAATCTCATGTTTTTCCATTGAAGCTTAGGTTTTAGGGTTTCCCACTTCACTGTCTGGTTGAGTCTTTGTGTTTCCAGCAGCATCCGCCCTGATAGACAGACACAGCTAGAGATGAGCTGGTGGAAATAGTGGAGCATTTAACAGAGAAGAATGAGATGGTAGGGACTAAAAACAAAGCTAAAAGAAAGTCCGTATTCACAATTGTTACAAATGTGAAAATTAGAGACCACAGTTGTTTTTTGTGCCAGGCTGTAAACATGTTAATTTCTGCTGTAAAGTTTGAGATTTTAATGTGGGGTCCTGTGGGGATTGACTCATTTTGGGAGCCAACCTCAAGTGAACATCACTGAGACACAAACGCATCTCTAATGGGATGATAATGTTGCTCTGTGACAGCGAGATGTGTTTGCTAACTTTACATGCTGCATTTAAAATGTGATCATGGTGGTATTATATAAGCCATAAACTGTAAATACAGATGGCATCACCCTAGGTTTCCTGCAGACCGGTATTGAAGCTCAGAGAAGCTCAGAGTGGCTATGTAAGCAGTGTCTGAGTCGTGCTAAGTCACAGATAATCCAAAAATGAGCAAAGACGTGGAGTAAGTGAGGCTGAAGTGTATATTGTTGTGCAACTGTGGCCATGCCTTTAATGATGTATAACTTTAGGTCTAAATATAATTACAAATAAATGAGTTATATAAATATTGACCCCTGGTGCAGCTGGGGATCCGTATTGTTTGTTTTTTATATTGTCAAAATGACACCATTTGTCAGAGCCAGAAACTGTAAAAATACAAAAAAACAAAAACAAAGCATCAATTTGTATTACAGTCTTTCTGCCAGTCCTTGAAATGAACCAAATTGAAGGTCAAATTGACATTTTTTTTAAAGTCATGATATTTGATCTGTGTCATTTTATTCTGTTTTATTTTATTTATTTATGTCTCATTTAAAAATGTGCCAAAATGATCAGTCTCAAGCCAGATTCTACAAAAAGAAAACATTCTTGTGTTCCTCAACACAACCGAGAAGACAGTAATGACCAAAAGTCAAATGACAGAAATTCATAGACTTTTTGGCTGGGCTGAACTACAGACTGCATTCACATAGAGAGGAGACAAGTATGGAAACAAATTCAAAAATCTAAGAAGTAAAATATCTCTAGAATGTACATTCATGATTTTTTTCAGTGTTGGTAACATCTGTGGAAAAATGTTGTCAATGTCAATTCTGGGTTTCCTCAATTTTTGTTAAATGAATCGTCAAAGACTTTCAGCTTGAGCTTTTTATGATTTGTGGCATTATAAATGTCTGATACTGCACAGAGGATGTTCTCAACCCCTCTTTATTCCTAGCCATTGGTGTGCTGTTTCCATAGACGTGCAGGACTTGACAAATGAGCCCACAGTGATTAAAAACATCTCATATGCAGAAAAAGGCCTAAAAAATGCTTGGAGTTGATGAAATGAATGTAAGCCAATCTGGAAAAGTATAATAAAAAGGTCCCACAAAGATGAAAACAAACAGCCTAACCGTCTGCAGGTGTGAATATGTAAATTTGAATAAAAGCTCTCCTCTACTTAAATGATTTAAACTACCTTCTGGGTCTCCCTATACAGTCGTCACCAAAAGTGTGTCTTGCGTTTGTACTTACATTAAATGATTTTTTCCTCTGACTCAGCTCTGTTCAGTCATTTATATTTTGTTTATAATGTGAAAAGCATGCAGAAGGAAACATCTGCACTTTATGGGAAAGCAATTAAAACGTCACAGTGGGGGATTTCAAAAATCTCTCATCTCGAAAGGAAAACACAAAACAAATAGAGATGGAGATTAACTTCATCAGAACTCCTTCCTCCTTTGTGTCTCTTTTGCTGTTTCCTCTCCTCCTCCCTTCATCCTTTCATTTCACTCTGCTTCTCCTTTACTGTCACTCTCCTCAGTCCTTAACTTCGGATCCTATTTTTCTTCTCCAGGTCACGAAGATCTTCCAGAAGAAGAAGACTTCGGTGACATACAGCTTCAGACAATCGTTTCCGCTGGTCGACATGCAGGTGCACACCTTCCAAAACACCTGTAAGCACCACTCTCTGTTGGCTCTCATCCATCTGTTCTCTCCATCTGTCTCAGTCTCTCGCCGTTTTGTTTTTTTAAACCTCTATTTATTTCCGAGCTCAACTCTCTATTTTTACTCCCCAGTCTGCAGGGACCCTGAAAATACACACATGCAGAAATGCAAGAGATACAAAGAACACATAAGACTGTTTGTACACTTGTCACTGCCCAGGGCTTTGTATAGTTTGTGCTTTACAGTTTTCCTTCATTTTTTCATGGGTCCTGTATTTTACAGCTAAAAATCATTGGATTTTCTACTCCCAGGCGTTCCTTGAACTACTCCTCTGTGACGTGCCTTTCTGTCAGACAGCTTAACCAAATCTCAGCTAATAATTCTGATATTTCATAAGATTCACTTTAATCTTCATGTCTCATTTAAAAGTCAATATCTTTGCAAACCATGAAGCCAACTTTTCAGATGAACTGGGCTAAACTTCAGGCTGTGTTTACACAGAGCAAACAGGAGACAAGTGTGAAGATAAATTAAAAATGTAACACTAAAATATCTCTGGAACCCTGAAACAAAATGTTGTACATGCTGTGTACATTTTCTTTAATTTTTGCATTTTTTAATGATTTATAGCATTGTAAGTGTGTCACACTGCACAAATGACATATTTGAGTTCTCTCTTCTTCTAGTCATGTTGTGCTGTTTCCATAGAGGTGTGGGACTTTATATTGCAGTGAAAGATGAAAAATGTGGCAGAAGCAAAATCTACTTAGGGTTCAGAGGGTTAATGTTACAATTCATTCCAACCATGCTAAAATAAGAATGAAGTCATCCAGAATGTTGTCAGTTTTTAAGGTATTTTCTGTGTTTACTGTAGAAACTACAAAGCATCAGTGATGCTCATAAACCCTCTGAACCGTGAGCAGATTTTGTCCCTTTTTACTCACTGTAAGCTAATTTTGTCACTGCAGTTTGTAGTTGCAGAAGGTAATTTTTGAGCCCATAAATCTAAATTAATATGCCAGAACTTGGTCAAAGCGTGACACTATGTTCGATTTTGAAACATGCACCAAAAATGCATGTGGGACAAAATTTGGAGGCTCTGTCCTAGTTGGAAATGTTCTCAACAATCTGTTAATAATCACTTGGCAAAACATAGTGTCACTTCCCTCTCCAATTACAGTTGTCTGCCAGGCTTTTCATTAAATGTAAGGCACCGTCAGTCTCCACAAGTGTAGTCGGTACACCGCCGAACACCGACAGCCTGTTTCAAAGCAATACTGTGGAAACACATCACAGGATTTCCAAAATATACGTCTGTCAATCTGAAAACACTGCTGCTTAGCAGTATTCCTCAAATCATGACTCATTCACCTGACACATTATTCAATAATGATGTTTACACAATCATATAGGGTTGTGTATGTGTCTGTGGGTGTGTGTGGTTTCCAAGCCTCTACTTGAGCGGAGATGAATTGGCTCTCAGTTCTGTGCAGCAGATTGGAGTTTCAAATGTGCCTCAGCACCTGTTAACAGGATGCCTCACTCACAGAGTGAGTTCGGCTGCACAATCACTTCTCCACCACTTTAGAATAGCCTGTATATACTGTAGTCTGTTGCCAGCCTATATAGCCCAACTGAGAACCCAGAAATGTTGAGTACAACCAAATTTGGTGTTAGAAGTGCACAGTATGGTTCCCTAGCATTTATACGTAGCATTTATTGAATGCATTCTGCATCCTTAGTACACCAAACACATCTAGTATTGCCCATATCAACCATGCAACTTCTGAAATATTGTCCACATAGCTTCACATTATTGCCAATTGTGCAAATTTCCTTTGCAAGTTAGCATCCAGCTCCTGGGGATCCACACTGTATGCTAATATGCTAATATAACTCACCTGAATTCTCAATATATTTCTTGGTTCACACTGCTGGCAAGTGGACTCACTATCGTAAAAAATAACCATAAACTACAATCCTAAGTGCTTCAGACTTCTCCTCTTTGTACATTAAGACTTTTTACCTCTTATCTACGAGGTTTCGTCAGCTGTAACTGACTGGTGGAGAGTACCAGATATTTATTATCTCCCCAATATCAAATAGCTCAAAGACTCAAGACTCTCAAGACATGCTCACTCTCAGAGTGTAAATGGTTGTGAAACTGCCTGGTGAGACACGACTCCAGGTGTTATTTGGTGGTGAAACTTTTTTCAGAACTGCATTTCTAAGTACCTGATAAGCAGTGTCGTAGATCCCCTCCTCTGTTTAGAGGTTTAGAGACGGCTGTTCAACTTAAACTTTAACAACTTATAATCATTAACAACACGTAGTCAGTGTTATCTCACTGTCATTGGTCCACCTGACCAATCAGAGCAGACTGGGCTTTTCGGCAGAAGGGCCTTTAAGAGTATCCACCTCCAAAATACAGTTATAAACCTGTAAATGTGCAGACTAAGGGGACTTTAAAACTTGCTAACGGAGAGGACAGTGAAACTCAGATTTTTTTTTCAGCCTCTTGTTCTAGCTGTGTCTCCGTCTTGTCTATTAAAGGCAATTGGAGAAGGAATTGACTAAGACAAGGCAAGTTTATTTGTATTGCACACTTCATGTCCAAAACAATTTTAAGTGCTTTACATACAGCGGTAAAAGCATGACAGTGGGGTGCAGATAAAACATTAAAAAGTACATAAGACATTGCAAAAATCATAATAAAATCATGTACAGTAACTAAATAGAAACATTAAAATATTAAAATGATTAAAAGCAAGCAACAGTCTAGATAAGTTAATGGATATTTATTTATTTATTTATTTAAAAAGGATCCCCATTAGCTGATGCCAGTGGCACCAGCTAGTCTTCCTGGGGTCCTAAAAAACAATGTTACATTTAAAGATCAAGCATCTAGATCACATCTATGAAAATACACATTTGATGTACATCTGTTTACGGTGACAAGTTGATGTTAGACCAGTCATTCAGACAACATCAACAAACAGAACAAGAAACAACACATAAATAGGACATAATACTTGTCAGACTGGATTACTGCTCAGCCAATAAGTAGTGCATTCTAAGATGGTATTTGAATGAGGCCTTACTGTTAGATTGTCGTATGTGGAGGGGGCAGTTATTCCAAAGTCTAATGGCACGATAAATAACTGCCTTTTTCAAAGCATTGGATTTTGGACATGGTAATGTAATTTGACCGTCATCTGCTAATCTAGTGGAATGATTATGAATCTGACTACATCTGATAATTTGATTATGTAAAAACTCAGGTTTGGTGGAATAAACAGCATTGCCAAAGAATATGACTGTACTTGAAGACAGCCTTTTTTCTACTTTTAACCATGAGAGTTTATGATGCATACCTTCTGTATTTGCTCTGATGGAGCAATGTACAACAAGTCTGGTGACTCTATTCTGGGCAATTTGTAATTTATTTAGCAGGCTCTTTGATGCCGAGGACCAAACGGGTGAGCAATAATCCAAGTGACTTAGAACTAAAGACTTAACTACCTGACCCAAAATGTGTTCAGTAACATCAGGAAGGCATTTTCTCACCATGGAGATGCCATTACCCATTTTCTTGATTGTAGTGTCAATGTGTTCTGACCATGACAATTGACTAATTATAATGTCTAATAATTTAACCTGATCAACCTGCTCTATAAATTCACCAGACAAGTTCAGTCTCAATGTTGGTCTAGATGACAGTTTGTGACTTGATCCCAGAATAATAGATTTGGTCTTTGAGATGTTCAATACCATCTTGTTTCATTGTATCCAATCAAAGACCAAATCCAACTCAGAAGTCATAACATTGTCTTGCTCTCTGCTAGTATTTGCGGCATAATACAGTGTCGAATCATCGGCATACATTTGTACACTCGCTTTGTGCAAAATAGATGGCAAGTCATTTGTGAAAATGGAGTACAGAAGTGGTCCAAGGCAGCTGCCCTGCGGCACACCACACTCTAAATCTTTAGAGTTCAACCAGCTTCCATTATAATAAACTTATTGAGTTCTGCAAGAAAGATAACTCCTAATCAATGAGATGGCATTTGGTTTAAATCCATAGCATTCCAGTTTACCTGTCAAGAGATTGTGATCAATGACATCGAATGCTGCACTAAAATCCAGCAGCACTGCTCTGGTCATTTTAGAGTTATCCATCTCTTTTAACCAGTCATCAGTCATTTGTGTAAGTGCAGAACATGTAGAGTGGTTGCGCCTGTAAGCATGTTGATATTTTGTATAGACTATTGCAGTCGAAATATTCCTGTATTTGTAAATTGACAATTTTCTCCATCAGCTTACTGAGTACAGGGAGGATGGTAATGGGTCTGCAGTTCTGTCCAGTAAGTGCTAGTCTGCCATCTTTAGGTATGGGAATTATTTTACCTTCTTTCCAGATAGTGGGATATATGCCATGCATTAAACATTTATTTAAGATGTCACATATAGGACCAGAAATGTGGTCCGCTGCAAGACGCAGCGCCTGACTGTCCAGCATGTCAGTGCCTGTGCAGATTTCATGCATAAGCCAGTGAGAAAAGAAATGTTTTTAACCTGGATTTAAAAGTGTCTACGTTTGATGAAAGTTTAATCTCCACTGACAGTTTCTTCCACTTGTTTGCAGCATAACAGCTAAATGCTGCTTCTCTATGTTTAGTCCGAGCTTTGTAAGAAGGATTTTATTGTGGACACAATCCTTCATACCCTGCCAGCTTCCTTGATAATCTATGAAAAACTAGTGACAAAAATGGCAACAAATCCATGACAAGCACAGAGGAGATTGATGTAGCATTTTTTTTTCATTGACCTGCAGTTCTCGAGTTAGTTTTCCCTGAAAATGTATTTCATTGGATTAAGTGAGATTGCGTCACATTTAAAGGTCAACATTATTGCATCATGTACTGTGTTAGATACTTGAGGGATCCACAGTGTCGTCTCAGAGCTTGTTCAGTTGGTTAGTTGTTGTTGTTGACAGTTCTCCAGTTGGAGCTAAATGGATCTTGGCAGACTGTGGTGATGACTGTGACCAGGACAGATTGTCCCATATGATTCATCAGCACAATCATACATCGGCCGTGTGGGCGGGTGAATGTGTGTGTGCATTGTGTGGGAGGCAGGTAAGAAGGTGTGTGTAATGAAAACTTCTTTTCTTAATCAGCCTTCAGTGGTCAGGACTCATGATCAGACATGAACACACTATTTTTATTTATTTTTTGCCAAAATTCAGATTCAGACTGGTGGGAGGATGTCTCAGAAGCAGACATCTTCTCATCTTTATGTGTAAGGCTGCTCTCCTTCAAAAAAATAGTGTTTATTTTTATAGATTTTTAAAAAAAAAGGTTTTAACTAATTTCTAATATTAAACAATGCAAGAGTGAATGAGCCGCTTGCATTTTGGGGTCTTTGCTGTTGATGGTGATGTTGCTGTGGAGCATCTTGATTGCTACATTTCTGTCTGTAAATCCATCCATTATCTATACACTGCTTAATTCTCATTAGGGTCACAATTGAGGGGTGGAGTCTAACCCAGCTGACTTGGGGTGAAGACAGGAGACGTCCTGGACGGGACACCAGTCTGTCACAGGGCTACACATAGAGACAAACAAGCACACTCACATCCACACCTACAGATAATTTAGAGTTACCGATTAACCTCAGCATGTTTTTGGACTGTGAGAGGAAGCCAGATTACCCAGAGACAACCCACACATGCACAGGGAGAGCATGCAAACTCCATGCTTAAAAATCCTGGGAAGGCTGGGAAGCGAACCGGGGATCTTCTAGCTGCAAGGCGAAAGTGCTAATCACCAAGCCCACTGTGCAGCCCCTGTCTGTAAATGGGATGCTTTTTCTGTTGTGGCAATATGAAGTATATATATTATTCACAATGCAATAGAATTGCCCAGTCACATGAAAATAAAGGCCAACATCTGAAGCCTTTAAGTTTAAAAGTGATAGCTTTAAAGGCTTTACTTTCAAAGGATGTGAGCAATCACTAATGTTTCGTAGCTTCACTGATTGTTTCAACAAAATGTAACATTATTAACATCCCCTTAATCTTTTAACATTTGTATTTCTAAAGGTTGGAAACATCCAGATCTTTCATTGCCTGTTAAAAGAAGGATGTATTTGAAACAGCTTTCAAAGAGGAACAGTCTTCATCACAGTATTGCTGTCTTCAAATGCAACCTTAAAGTGTGAAACAATCCAGCTTTTTTTTTTAGTTTCAGTTTAATTCATGCTGACTGCATGAATTAGAACAAAATTCAGAATGTTAGCGTTAAGCTCAATGCCCCACAGCTGGTAGCACAGCAGTACCCTGTTTGGAACACTATATTTAGTTTACTCTTCTTGATATCCTTTTCTTTTTAATTGACAAATGTTCATGTTAAACCTTGATCCTGAACCTTTTTCTGCAGCTGCTGGACATGTCACCTCTTCTGGTTTTCACGGCTGCCTCATTCCAGCTCTTCACAGGGAGCTCAGAGGATTTTTTTTTTTTGAGCAGAGGTTACATGTGTTTGTGTGTTGTGTGTCACTCAGACTACCCTCACGGTATCAGGCTGACGTCGGCCAACCCGGGAGGAGAGAGGAAGGTGCTGATTGTCTTCACAGCTCCGAGCCAGCAGGACCGAGCACGATTCACCTCCGACCTCCGGGAGAGCATTGCAGAGGTGCAGGACATGGAGAAGTACCGAGTGGAGTGTAAGTGTTCCTGTCACAGTACTGGTAGTAATCATAGACATGGTAGTAATATAGCAGCACTACTGATAGCAGTAGTGACAGTAGTCATGCTATTTTAATAACAGATTTTTACATTAATTGATTTAGTATTTAATTAGCAGTATTCTAGCACTGCTATTTTCAGAGGTTTAGTAATTGTAGAAGCAGCAGTCATTGTAGCCGAGGATACAGAGGTAGTACTACAAATACTTATGGGATTAATAATATTATGGAATATGTAGTACAGGGTGACCCATAAGTTTGGAAACAAAGTTTAACTGCAGTGTCTATTTCAGTTGGGGGTGCATGAATTCACTCTTATTTTACCCATTTTTGTTACATCATAATAAAATAACTTAAAAGCATAGTATTTGCCGAGTGCAATAACTCGGAAGAAAATTAATAGAACCATAAGGTCCAGGTATGCTGGAGCATAACTTCAAAATGCAGGCCATCAGTGTCAGATTTCAAAACTCTTGATGGTAAAGTATATGACAGTTTTAATTTTTTTTAAACATCAAAAAGTACTATGAGGCAACATTTACTGGCCAGTTTGAGGAACCTTCCTAAGCATAAATGAAGGTATATTCCAGAAGATACCAGTGTAACCAGTGTAACCAGTTGGTGGAAACGTTCACGTCTTTCTATAAGAAACAAACGTGAATATGTTGAAATATGTTTGTTTTACACAAATCTGATACTCTTCTGAATATATCTGTGATACGGATTTATTGAAATAACATATATTATTTGGATTATAGACTTTTCATTTGTTTCCAAACTTTTGGGTCACCCTGTAGTAGTACTTGTGGACCAGTCATTACCACAGATAAGTTACTTCTGGTGTTCTTTGAAGTGGGATTATATGATGTCCTTATGTCCAGTGATAACCTGTACAACTACAATTTGAAACTGAAATTTAGAATATATTCACCAGACAGCACTGTCCAATGAAAAAATTAAGATGTTACATTTCTTTCTTCTAAACTACCACACTCTACTGACAAACACTGTAAAGGTTGTACAATAAATAAAACTAAGTGAGTAAGGCAATAGTAGACCAGTTACTCTTGTGTTCATGCAAAATTGCTGTTTTTGTCAATGAAGTCTGGTTGCTTTAAAGAGAACAATATAGCAGCGCCAGTTAAAAATAAAATAAAATACATAGAGTTTGTTGCTGACCTCATCCACACCAGATCTCCAAACCTAGGCTGGACAGAGCATCATTTATTTACTGTAGATACATCATAGAAACTGAACTGCGGCTTTAAGATCAATCAATTTGAGAGTGAGAGCAGGTTGTAATCCTGTTAAACTTTTAATATGGGGGCTCTTTCTATGAATTGTGCACTCAGGTTTCAGAGTAGAGATGGCTTTACAGTTCTTTCTTGCAGTCAGTGTACTATTCGTCTGAGAAAACTCTGACAGAAAGAATGTCGCATGAAACATGCTATGATGCACCAACTTAATAACTCTCACAGATATGTGTTTACTTGCTCAGTATGACAACAATTTTTTTTACAACTCACAGGCAAATTTGAAAAGAGTATTGTTGTTATAGAATCACTAAAGTGACATCATTTGTCCGCCAGAAACTGTATACACAGAGAGAATCATTTTGAGCTTTAAGATAAACTTTATTGATCCCTCATCGGAAATTTACAATGTTGTAGCAGCTAAATAAAAGTGAAGCGTAGTAAACAAGAGGAGAGCGCAGTACTCCGTTAAGGCTGCTCAGTCGTAGTACAGTATAATTTCTGATGGATTAGTCCACAGCGGTGGATTTGTAGTGAGACTTCAATCATGTGATCGTCAGCAGGTAACTGACGTAGTGTTCACGTGTTGTCATAGTTACAGTGACACCATGCTGCTATCTTGCAATGATACAGAAATGTTTAACAAATCCATGGATCCAGACTATAAGCCGCATCACTGCCAGAATTTAAGCTCTTGGTCCTTGTGTCATTTCTGATCTTTCCTGAAAATTTCATCCAAATTCGTTTGTCCGTCTTTGAGTAATGTTGCGCACAGATAGACATACATATGCTGATTGTCACATAACTCCAACGTGTTCCTTGGTAGAGTAACAACCAGACAAAAATCCAAAAGTGGAATAGAGATCATATTTAAGGATAGTTCAGACAGGACACATTGTCAGATTTAACCATTTTTTGGAATGATGTGCATTTGTGTTTGGCAGTGACTCTGCTCCAGTGATTCTCAATACAAACAAGCAGGACACAGACAGTCCCTGAGATCACAAACCCCCCAGCAGAGCCTAAGATTCACAACGTTTGAATGAACACACTGTGAACACAGAAACAAGGAGACCAACTAAATGGCTGTCATTATACACAATCCAATTTGCATAGTTTTAACGTGCAATCCTGAACAATCTGTGTTCCAAAGTCACACAAAATATGAGAAACATCCGTTCCCTTAATTAATTTTTCCTCTACGGATTAGAAGCTGTCTCTGGAAGAGCAGTTTAGGTTTGCAGTTTGTCAAGATGTAATGACCAGATGTGCACTGCACCCAGCCGGTTCCAGGTCTTCTTCGCCTGGCTTAACAGAGTAGATGCAGAGGTTTGCTGAAGCCGTCTTTGTAAAATTATGAGTTATGAAACTGAACCTTTAAAAAGGAGGAGGTTGAGGAGGAGGGGGATGTTTGCAGATCCTTGGAGGCTAATGTAGCAGCGACGTGGTGAGCGTGAAGCAGGCAGAATGAATGAACACTGCCTCGGTTATAAAGCACGCTAAGTGGATAGGCTGGATATAGTAGTAAACAAGTGGACAGAAGAGGGCCTTGTGACACCCTGACTCTGTGACTGTATGAATTAGCACAAAGCTCCATTAACAGACTATGTACACATTTCACTCATACATAAATGGCACGATGGACAATTGTACCCAAAGTGTTTCCCAAGGCCCTCAAACTACCTTTCTATGAGATGCAGTGCAGTTGGCAAACTTCCACACATCTAGACTTAAAATAATGACAATTTCATCAAAATTACTTAATTCTTCATGTCTCTTTTAAAAATAAACCATTTGCATTGTAGAGCAGATGGAAGAAAACAAGCAAAGCCAATTAAAACTGTAAATAGCTAAATATCCAGGGCCAACATTTCTTCCAGTATTACCAACACCTGTGGGCCCTTGGAAAAATGTTGTACATGTTGTTGCACAGGTTTTTCTTTCTCGTCTATAAAGAATAAATATTCAAAGAACATCCACATTTTTCTTTTCCACTCTGAGGGAAATTGCTATTTTATTTAACGCCCTATTTCTCTTCCTCCAGCTGAACTCGAGAAGCAGAAAGGTGTGATGCGGCCTGGCATGTTGACGGGTGGAGGACCGGGAGGAGTGGGGACGCAGGGGAGTGGGCCCAACATCGGAGGGGGGCCCGTCAAGAGTGAGGTGGTGAACGGCACCCTGGGTAGGCCGAGCCTCGACGACACATACGCCTCTGTGGACGGACTTAAACGCACGGCGCTCAGCTCCTCGCTCAGAGACCTCTCAGAGACAGGTGAGATCATTGTGACGGATATATCATTGGAAGCCTCTTACAAAGTGTTGTTTTCTTTCTCCTGTAATGTAACACTGCACATGTTTTTTCTGAGATCCTAACCGAAATTCAGCAAATGGGATATTTTACTGCAAATGGCTTTAGTATGACTCAGAACAAACCTACATCTGCGCTCTTATGCAACTGATGAAACAGTGATGAAATCTGAAATACTACAGTAAGATGGAAGTTTCATGTGATGCTAGGGTGCTGCGTCTCCACCTAATGGACAACTGAAGGAACTACAATATAAAAAGAAGTCGCTTTTACTGTGGAAGCTGCACTTCATGAACTACTGGTGTGACTTAACATTGTTAGATGATATCCTGCCAATATTAATAGCTGCACGTTAATATTAGAATATGTCTCATACAGAGCCACTACTGATTTATGGATCACTAAGCCAAATAAAAGCACATAAATAATACTAATAAACTTTAGATATGTGTGGTGCCAATGCCAAATAAAATACCTGTGGACGTGCAAGAGTAACACATGAAAACCTTTATTGGTAAAGAATACATCAAACAGAAACAAATCAACTATTTGGTCTTTGACCAGTCTGCTGTTGTCAGGATGTTATCAGGGAACATTACAACCTAGGCCATCTCCAAAGCTAAGCTGGGAACCCTTTCCTCCCAGTGTTATGAAGGACACTGTCAAATGCCATTTCTACTCAGGCCCTTGTTCTCTCATGGGCAGGGCTCTGCTGCTATCTGGGGTTTTAAATGTACATCGGTACTCTCTGCGCTACTATAATTCTACTGTAAGCATTATAACAAAAACTGAACTATCTGCTTGTCGTGCATCTCTAAATCTTACTGTATGGTGTTCTTACGTCAATGCAGGGCAATCCAATAAAAAACATATTCACAAATATCTGAGCAGTATTTTCATGCTTTATCTAGTTGAGGTGGAGCTAATTTTCTGCTAGCATCTATTTGAAATAGCTGCTTCGTATAGATTTTGACAGTTAAGTATGTGCCATTACATAATACTTTATTATGTGCTCATATGTTTTAGCACTATGGAGACTTTCTGATTTGCCTAGCTTTGCAACGCTTTTGCTTTCCTTTGCAATGCTTTTCCAGTCCCCAATATGACTAATAATAAATAAACAGAATAGTTACATCATATTTCCTGTCTTTAAACTGCCTACCTCAGCTGGCAGTATGTTACAATTAGACTGGACCAACACACCAAATGGCTCAGAATGATGGAAAGCATGTAGCGAGGTAATACAAATTTACCTCAACAATTTACAAGGGAATGCAGAAAGTATTATGAGGGAACTGAAAACTTATTCAATGGGGATGCTGAACTTATTGCAAGGGAACGCAAAGCTTCTAATGGAAATGCAAAACTGATCGCAAAGTAACGCAAAATCTACAGCAAGGAAATGCAAAAATATTGCAAGAGAATACAATTCCTTATAAACTAATGGAGAACTTATTATGAGGGAACGCAAAACTAATTGCGAGGCATTAGGAAGCTTTTTGAAAAGGGCCGCAAAACTTTTCGCGAGGCAACAGGAAACTTCTTTTGAGTGAATGCAAAAGTAGCAGTAAAGTTGATACAAACGGATGGAAAACTTCCTCATTCTCAAAATATTCTCACTGTGGCCTTTAGGGGGCTCTGTACAGTATGAAGTTTTTATAAAGCAAGTAGTAGCTAGAGCTGTCAAATAAATGCATTACGTTAATATTTTTGTGTATTATGTAATGGCATAGAAGTGTACGTCAGCAAAAAGATTAATTAAATAGGAATAAAACTAATTTACTTTACATTTCACCGCTGAAAATTCTTAAAGAAATCTTAGTATAGTGTGGTGTAAGAAGCTGTAGTCAGGACACAGTTAACCTAGCTTAGCATAAACACTAGAAGCAGAGGGGAACAACTAGGCATGCTGTGTCTAAAGTAAAAAAACAACAACACACTTATCAATACCTTAGGGATCAACATTTATGTTGTTTATTTAACTGACTGTAAAAACAAGACTGTGGTTATAATTTTTGATAACATGTTGAAATTGTAACCCGCCTCATTCTGATTGGCTAACAGGGAAGCGAGGTCGTAGGAACAGTGTGGGGTCATTGGACAGTACCATTGAAGTAAGTTTGGTGGTGGGGGGCGGGGCTAAAAGCATGCATCTTTGATCTCCCAGCATGCAGCTGCAATTTGTCACACCTGTCCAGTGCACGTTTGTCTTTTTCATGATAGATGCGTTTGTTTGTGAAAATATTTCTTTACATGTACTGTGATGTTCCATCAGCTGAAATCTGTCTGCATGCATTGATGTGTCTTCAACTCTGGAACAAATTGAAGTATCACATTGGCCTGAATATAGGATGACTCTGATCAAGCTTTATCAACACAAAATTTTAAGAAAGTTCTCTGATGTATCTTAATTAATCAGAGACCTCATCATTAAAGCTTTTTATCTTGTACAAGTGAAACATGAAATACAGTAATACTGATACCTACTCTTTTGTATCTAGTCTATCAGTCAACAGACCCATACTCTCTCCTGTCAGGCTCTTTGCAGATGTTAAAATCATTGGGGTTCATAGAAGTAGTCGTATGACCTGAGTATCACTGGATAATCCTTAAATTAATTTGTAATTCAAACTTGAAAAACTACAGGAATCTGTTTTTTCTTTTGATATTTTACTGTGAAAGATTTCCCATTATAATGTGAAAATATATTATTATACCAATGAACTGTTTACAATATAACATGAAACTAATCATTTTTCTTTTTCTGGCCTTGCAGCAATATACTTCACAACTTTTCTTTAGAAAAACAATAAAAGCATGATTAATGATTGATAATGAAATGAGGTGGTAGGTGTCTTTAGAGTAATTAGAAGTCTGGTTCGGTGTCTCATTCTCATTCTCATTCCTGTTTCTTCCTCTCAGGGTTCCATTATTAGCAGTCCCCGACCTCACCAGCAGCGCCCACTGCCAGCCGGAGGTCTTTCCTACAGCCCCATGATGGTCCCTTCATCTCCAGCAGCTTACCGGCCGCACCGCCCTACTCAGAGCCCCGGTACGGGGGTGGGGGGTGGGCCGGGGCTCTGTCACAACCAGGGAGGGGTTACAACCTCCCCACTCGTGAGCGGGGGAGGGGCTGGGGGCGGAGGAGGGATGCCGGGTGGGGGCGGTCCGACTGGCGGCGGCCTGCTGGGGAATTTCTTCGGCAGTCGCAGAGGCAAGGTTCCTGGTCCCCTGACGATGACATCGCCCCCTCCTCAGGGTCCCCCGAGTCCCCTGATGATATCATCACCCCCCATTACCCCGCCCCCGCACCTCCCATCCCCCACCCATCCTCCCCTTCCCCATGCCCCTCCCCATCGGCCAACCTCGGGCCATCGGACTCAGGAGGAGTTGGCGGGGGAGGCGGTACGGGAGGGGTGCCGTCCAAGCTCCAGGCTTTGCACGCCCAGTATTGCCACGGCAACAGTGGAGGAGGCGTAGTGAGTGTTACTGGGCACCAGCAGCAGCAGACTCCGCCCCCACCCTACCACCACCATCACCGCTACCACATGCAGAGCGTCCCACAGCACCACGCCCTTTCGCACAGGTTCTCCGCACCCCGACGGCAAGGTCCATCCGGCTGCGCTCCCTCTCATATCCAGCAGCATCAGAGGTTGCAACATGGCATTGCCCAGCACCCGCGCTACAATATGGCGTCCGGCTTCAACACGCCCCCACCGCTGTCTCCGCACTCCCCTGTCACCCCCACTACCCCACACGGACTCTTCCACTCGCACCCCGTGGTGGGACGACCGGGTGGAGGCGGCAAGCTCCCACTGACCATCTCACACTCGCAGCCCCACCCCCACGCTCACACTCACTCTCACAACCACGCCGTGCACACACACTCCCCGCTCAGCCCTTCCCCGTCCGTCTCCCAGTCCACCCACTTCATCTTCTCCACCCCGCCGCCCCAGACTCCCTCGGCACGCCTCGTCACCCAGACACCTCCGCAGCCTTATACGCCTCAGTATCCACCCCTCTCCTCCATCCCGCCTCCCCCTCCGCACTCCCCCTTACCTCCGCCATCGACCGCTCCTCTCTCGCCGCACCCACCAGGGGCGGGGGGAGGCCAAGGGGGCGGTCCCAAATCGAAACCTGTCAGCCGGATCAGCACGGTCGTGTGAGGAGGCAGAAGCTGAGGACAGTGGTGCGCCACCCCGCTGTCAGCCGTCGGGGGGCAGTAGCGAGAGGCAGCAGGAGAGGGAGAAGGAGAGGAGGAGGAGCGGGAGGGCAAATGCAGGTGTATCAAAGCGGCCACCTGGTGAGGAAGAGAGCACTGAGAGCGGGGAAGAGGAAATTGCTCAGCCTATGTTATTTTCACATCCACTTCCCACGCAGGTAGAAACCCTCTTACATACTGAAAGATGTTTATCGGGGAACTTGCACACCGCAGGGGCAAATCTTCCTGGAAAACCTGCCCATGGAGCAACAAGCACCAAGAATCATGGCATTTTCAGTCACATGAAGATGAAGAAAACTCCCACATAGTCCTGCTGTCTCGCTGAAAACGTCTTCATCTCCCTTGCCCTTCAGAGGTGAGCTAGGACTCCGGAGGACATGCTTGTAGTTCTTCATTGAGAGAAAGTGTTCATGTCATATTGTGAGTACGAATCTGTGTGTTGCTGTCATGGACAAATGGTTCAGGGACCAGACGTAAAGGGAACAGTGCCTGAGAACATAACACAAAGGTTAGCACTCGATGCTAACACTATTTGAAGGGATCGTTCAGATTTTTTTTAGGTAGCCTGAGAACACAAAGAGTCCTGATTCC